>NC_092644.1:61171341-61471341 GCF_039555335.1 Amphiura filiformis | reverse complement strand
TTGATATAGAACCAAGACAAACTCACACAATAAGCTCAATACAAACTTTTAGTTCAGCTTGGCTGAGTTTGCCCCTCAGGTAAGGGCACTTGTGCTTGATCATGAAGCACTGCCAATTTTATTGCCCATTGAACGCATTTTTATGGTACATTATAGTACGATTATTGCAAAAATTGTATATTACATTAATGGAATTATGTGACAAAGTTCTTATCAGCAGAAATGAGCAGAGGGATCTTTGTTTGGTCTCCAATCTTTACATATCAAAGTAAACATTGTTCAGTTCATTTTAAATATTTTGACTGACAAAATCGGAACAATGTTCAAGGTTGCTTTTTACCATGTCATTCAAACAAACTGAAAACGTTGGTTCGTTTAAACCCAAGTGGCATGGCACTCTGCAAATGCTCAAGGGAACTTGAAAATCACTGAAGAGGAAAATAACTCTGCACTTACTGAAAAAGTACTGAAGAAGTGGAAATTTGGCAGAACATTAATTTTCACATTTCAACACAGCTACTGTGAAAATTGAAATACACAAATATGATATTTTAATATGTGTACCAGTAAATCGATGTTAGAAAACTCAACATCGTGAATTTAAAAACAGGCAAAGTCCGAATCGGCAAAAGTATGAAAAAAATGAAACACACAAAAATGACCACTTTTCAAGTATGGTATTCCAATATTTCAGATTTGTTTGATGTTTTCCTGAACACCAAAACATTCATTTTTTCCATGACAAGTGTATCTTTGTCCTTGAAATTTGTGTATTTTGTGCTATAAAAAAAAATAGAAATACAAAACAACAGCTGACACCCGCTTAAAAGTACACCCATTCCTAATTATGAACACTACATATCAAATCATGATTCCAGATATGAAAATTTCATTATTTCCAGTTGTGTATAATTTAGTTATCACCAATGGGCAGACTCTTGAAATAAAGCAGGCCCTCAAGTCAAATGCCCTTAAAAATATGCGAGGGCCTTTTGAAGTTTGGGGTCCTCAGCGTTTTGGTACACATCATTCCAAAAGTCTTACTAAACCTGGAGGCGCAGCAAACAGTTTGGCTTATGTCGAAGCCTGCCAATTTCTGCTCACTATTTTTGGAGGTCTTTCTACATGTATGTAAGACTCGCTTGAGTATAATACTCCCTCCATACAACTCACCATTCTCTAACTCTTCCCTGTTCCAGTCCTGTTTAGCCATATTGTGCACATAATTACAGAAAATTGACAGGATTTCCCATCTCAATGAATTGGTCAATTTGCAGGTCACAAAAGGTCCTTTTAGTGAACTGAATTCACTCAAATATATAGTATTAGCAGAAATTCAACTGCATCCATTCATGTTGGTGCACCATTTGGGACAAAATATTTTTTCACCACTGCAAGATGCCAAGCAGGGTCAGAATTTCATTTTGCAGTGCGAGAATCAATTTTGATTCTTGCAGAATAAATTTGCGGGAATCATTTGATTCTTGCAAATCAACTTCTGTGTAAACTACAAAAGTTTGCAAGAATCATCTAGGATTCACACAAATTTGTTTACGAGAATCTTTGGGAGAACTGATTCTCAGATTCTCGCCGAAATTCTGACCCTGCCAAGTACTCGATTGTAACGCCTATCAAAACTCTTATAATTTTAAACTCTTCATACCTCACCTTCTCATCTATAGACAAGCAAATATCTCACTAAGTGTGGAAGTATCAGCGAAATATGCCTGTATGTTAGTTTACCCTTTGCTCACATATCATCTTCAACCCTCCTGGGATGCAGCTCACTAAAGCAACTGAACACTGTATAAACACCAACATCATAATCATCTCAGGGCATTGTAATAGAATGACATGAACTTGAGTTCATACATGTTGTGCATCCCTATGTGCTACTTGATCCATATAAAACACACATTTTGCACCTACTGGTGAGGAACCATTTTGTACACAAGAGCTTCAGTTCTTAAAAACTTAATGTTGATATTATGGAAATTAAAAGTGGAGATATAAAGCGCACTGAAATTCTTCTTTTAAGTAGCAAAACTACCAAAAGATAAGACACTTTCACAGATTTTGAGTTTTAAATTGTATCCACAAAGTTTGTTTTATGGCGACTTGGAATTTTGTGAGCTAAGTTTGAGGAAATATCATGTTCGGCATGTCACATGGATCATATTGTCATTAATTTCCTTTATTCTTCCTGCAGGGATTACTATCTTAATTAAATCTTTGATTGGGGATGCACTACATGTACATGCACCAATCCACCCTTAATATCTGAATCAGCCCATCACTGATCTGTTTGTTTTCTAAATTTGCAGATTGAATACCGATCCTGATCAGTAATAACACGTTCTGCATTCCTTGATATGAATTAGAGCGCCCTCTACTATCTTCAATCATCAATGGATGATAGCAAATAGCTAAAACAAGGAAAACCAGCCGAGGAAACCACCTCCAAGCAACACCTTGAAGTAATCAACTTTTCCAGGACAATATGATGTGTAAGTTAATTGAGTGTCATAAAATTTGAAGCCTAAATACTGATTTTGCATGAAAATAATTAATTGCTTCATTAGATTGGCATTTGAATGGATTTCTCCGACCCCAATTCAGAACCAATCTGAATGATCGGCCCAATCTGATTGGTGCATCCCTAACTACATGCAGCTTACATAATTTAGACTGCTATTTTATCTAGCATCAGTAAGAGTTTCCAGCAACACAATATTCACTTAAAATAACATAACCCATATCACCGATCAACCATGTTAAACAAACAAATAAACAGAACAATATACCCGTCAGGTTTTAGTAATGTGTAGGAGATGGAAAAATTATCAGACCAAATAATTTTTAATAAAATGTTCCTTTTTAATCAAAATAAACATGTTGTTGCAACTTTCATATGATATTTCACGTTAAATTACGATTGTACCATATTGAAGTTAAAATAACATTCTAAAAGTTTCAGTGGAACACCCCATAAAATCTGTGAATGTGCCTTAGAGCAATACATGAGATCACATTAATTTACAGGCAAGAAATTCTTACATTTGGTTGCTTTCCCTTAACCCCATGAAAACTACCTGCTGATTGGCCAAAAAGAAGTTTTCATTATCAATCTGACCAATCAGCAACCTTGTTAGAATAATTTCAACACACACAAAAAGTGGGGTGAATTATTTGCAAAGCTCCATTCTGATTGGTGATTAAAGTAAAGTTATCATGCAATTGACCAATCAGAGGCAATGTTGGATCGGCAGGTAGTGCTCAGAGGGTTAATATTCTACAAAGATTTAAAATATAGGCCCAAGTAAATCAAAATACACAATCAAACAAACTCAATTTTAAGTATATTTTAAGTCTCTGTATCTGTGGTTGATAGCATTAGTATCAATGTATTAATCC
Organism: Amphiura filiformis; assembly: GCF_039555335.1. Classification (NCBI taxonomy): domain Eukaryota; kingdom Metazoa; phylum Echinodermata; class Ophiuroidea; order Amphilepidida; family Amphiuridae; genus Amphiura; species Amphiura filiformis. The sequence continues at coordinate 61,467,927 of NC_092644.1, read as the reverse complement.
GACACACCTATAACTTTTGTGTATTTCAATTTGAAATCAATAGACTATTTTTTCATAAATACAGCCATTACTATCAAGGGTCCTATCTTATTTCTATAACCCATATCAACAACATCTTATTTTTCTTTCATCGCGTATAAACCCTTCTATATTGCATGAATGCAAATCACAATGTAAGATTCAATCGCATCGCTTGCTGGCTTTCAAAACAGCCGAAACGTGGACACACATACATAAAGATAGTCAACTATTCTCGCACCTTTTAGAAAGAAAGAAAGCCCCTATGGGTGCAGGCTCGTTATTGAATTGTGAGTCATTTGGACTCTTTCTCTTAGTTTACTATGCATGTTAATTAGTAATGTCCTGTTTGAGTTGAGTAGATTTCGGTGGTCGCCTTATGATGCATGAAAAACACTAGCCTGTAGCTCGGTTACTGCTCACATTGTTAAACTGTGATCGATAATAAGTGCCCTATAGTTATAAAGTCTTGTATTTCTTGAATTTACTATGCGTGCCAGGGGGACTTGAAAAGATGGTGAGGTCGAGTGAAGATGACCACTCAGTTAGGACAGAGTGGAGCCTTGAATGTGAACTTGCAATCTTAAACACATTATAGTTACTAGTATTTAATTATGGCAAATTCATTACGCAGGCTTTTTGTGTCAAATTAATGCTCCAGATTTAGATTATTATCAAAGTATATTACATGTAATCATGATCTTTAATCAATTTTACTATATTACTCATACTTTGCATTTCCGCTGTAGCTATCAAAAAGTCGGGCGTTAAAATATGCATACCCAATTACATTTAACAGAATATTGATATATCTGATGACTGTTAAGGTCTACAAGGGTAAAATCAAGAAGTACTTCAACCTTCTAGCCTAAAACATGAATTATCAGAAATTTGAGATTTATAGATCACAGGCTATAACATCAAAATTCCAAATTAAAGTTTAAATACCACAACTTGCACTACTAGAGACTCCTGTAATCAAGATTCAGTGGTTTTGATTTACCATATCACATACTTTAACATAAATATGTACATCTACAGTATATTTAACACTTTTGCATCTCATATGTTAGGCTCCAGTACAGGAATTGTGGCATAAAATCCTCTCTAGTTTAAGCTTGAATTGCATATATTTTGTGATGACATCACATAATGTTTATCCATCTGTTCTCTATGTGCCCTCAGGGATAGATAGATAGATAGATAGATGGATCTTCTGTGTCTTCTTTCTCTTTCTCTCTATCTCCCTCTTGGTGAAGGTATGCATGTGCTCTTATGATACAGAGTTGCCACAAAGCATCTTTAGCACATATTTGGGGTACATTCGGCAGTCAAGAACTAGCTTTGCTCCAAAGCCAACCTACATTTTTCCATCCATTGAAAAAAAAACTTAGACAAAATATGACATATCCCCTCTGACACCAGTCTGAAGAGAGGCGTATCAGGAAGCAGGCCCTACATGTACGCTATAGGATTGTCAAAGCTTCCTATCAATGGCAGTCAACTTTTTGGAACATTATCAAAGGCTCTGATCAAGAGCTAGTTAAGAACACTCACTTTCTGGCAACTTGTAATTTTGCTTCACATGGAAATCAGAAGTTAATAAGATTACTACATTTCAACCTCCGCTGCTGCTCCTAGTGGTAAAAAGTGGCAACTGTGCTTATAGCTATAGACATACTTTTACATTCTCATCCCTAAGGAGTAAGTTCAGTGATCTGTAGTGCATAGATCATAGCCTGATGCGATTCTTTGTGTGCACAAAAACAACAAAGATGATTCATGTGCTCTGATGTATTGTTTTATTGAGAAAAGAGCATTGTTGATATTACTGCTGCTTCTTTTTTGGGGAAGGGGAAGTTAAGGGGTACTACACCCTGGCCAATTTTTGCCAATTTTGCATTTTGTCAAAATTATAGCACGATTGGTGACAAGTAAGATATGCATATTATAGGGGCAAGGACTACAACTACTGTACTGAAAATTCAGCAACTCAAAGCAAGTAGTTATTGATTTATTGATCAAATATTGGTTTTCCCTCATTTTTGACTGTAACTCCACAACTGTTGTCTGTGCTGAAATAAAATTTCCAGTGCAGTAGTTGTAGTCCTTGCCCTAAAGTATACATATCTTACTTGTCCCCAATGCGCTATAATTTTTGAGAAAAATGCAAAAATAGGCACAAAATTGGGCAGGGGTGTAGTATCCCCTTAAGTGTAGAGTCCGAAGTTCTCCGTTTTGTAAATGTTAAATTCGGTGTTGTTTTCCATTTTGTAAAAATAACCATTAAATTTACCCACTCTATGGAAATCCAATTTTATCATATTAAAAACACTGAAGAAAAACGTAAACAGTATGTTTCTCACTAATCCAAAAATGGCATTCACATGTGACATCGCCGGCATAGCCAAAGAAAAAAAGTCATGAAACTCCAAATATATGACCCCTAAAGGCAAATGATCAATTTGAAGCAAATTTCAGTGAAATATTTGATCGGTTTGTGCATTTTGTTGGATGCCATTTTCCGTTTTCTACTTCGAATTCCGTGAAATTTCTCTGTTTTCCGTAAAATGGAGAACTTCGGGCTCTAGTTAAGTGACAATATGACATACAAAGACACCAGGGGACATGAACAGGTGAAGGCACACACATGCATGATCCTGTCCATGCACACACAAGCAAATGTGTGTCTTTTTCTGTAAGATGACCCACTTTTATGTGACAGTTTTTCTGACACACCAGTTTAATGGATGTTTTATGCACACCATTTCCATATGTCCCATGGTCTGGTCTTGTACTGCAATGCTTTAGCCACCGATGACCCGGGCGATGACCACATGTATTTTATAACGTTCATCTTCCTGACCAAGCCAGAACACCTTTTGCTTCACTCTTCAGTAGCTTAATTGTTCCATTTTGTGCTCAAACTTTTAGTAAACAGCAATTTTTGGACTGAAGTGATATTGAATGCCAAAAAATCTAAGTCAGAATATTAGTATGTCAGGGGTGTCAGAAACAAGGGGTCACCTTGCGGAAAAACCCCAAACATGACAAGCGATACACCCTAAGTTGGAATTTTCAATTAATAACTCACTGTGGACAAACATGTTTGAGTTTTATGTTCCTTACTATGCAGGCATGAAAACTTGGGAAAAACACTGAAAACCATGTTTTTTTACCATTTTCTGTGAATTTGATTCAAAAATGGGCTGAAAAACACTGGAAATTTTCATGCCTGTACTATGGATCCTTCAAGGCTTCAGTATCCAAGTGCATACTGATCACACACTACCAACTTCAGTCATGCTTCATAATGCATTTTAATGCTATTTCGATCTGAAAAACTGTCCAAGAACTGCGGACATCCACAATTCCTATGCATCTGCTGTTACACACACACAATTTCTCATGTGTGTCCTCGTTTGCCAGTATTTACATTTCAGCAATTCAGGAAAACCAGATCTAGTGAAAGATTTTTGGTGATGTCTTTGGTGGCAGCAGCAGGGCAACAGAATGTTGTTGATCCAGGGCAAACTTCACATCAACTGGAGTTTGCTTTCACCATTGAATCATAAGCTAACAGAAAAGCATGACTTATTCTTACTGATGTTTGATGCCGATTGCATGTGTATAGAAATAAAGACAAAATTCAAACACAAATATTTTAATACTTGCTTAAAAAGTTTTATAAGGCCAGTTTAATATTGTATCAAACACTTGCATTTTGGATTTGGGAGGTGTCAGTACAAGCTATTTGGAATTGAAATGTCAATAAGTCTATTTGAAAATGTTACTTTGAAATTGCACTCACATTTCTGATGTCGTAAGTCTGTATTACAGACCATGTAGCCAGTACATATTTCTAGGGAAAGAAACCACACACTCACAGAAACCAAGTAGATGTGGGGCCGTAGTGGTCAGCGACAACCTGTAAAGTGTGCTGAGGCTTGTGGATCGACGTCTAGGCATTGTGCCTGTGCGTAGCGCACTATATAAGTAGGTACATGCGGCCATCGATGCAGGCACCTCCTCTGTGCATTGTTTTTCCACTCATCCCCCCCTCATTATGGATGCAAGGGGGACTTTTACAAAGATTAAAGATTATTCTTATTCTGACCAACATTATTCCTGCAAAACTGAGGCATTTCATAACAATGACAACAGACACTGATCCACCTGTATCTGAAGTTCTGAACATATCCTTTTTCTTTGCTTTCTTTCTTTTACATTTTTTTTCTCAAAATGTTAAATATTTATTTCCCAAATTACAATATTTCTTTAAATAATTTTGTTCCTGTTCTGTTTTGGTTTTATTTCTTTGTTGCCTAGCTTCATTTCAAAAACTCAACCATCAGAAATCACCCACAAATTATACCGACTGCAGACATAATGCCAGAAATTTTTGAATACCATCGATACAATTAGCATTGCAACTCAGATGAAAACAGAAAATTAGCATTCTGGATTATGCACTACCGATTGTTCCCCTCATTAATTATCCCAATGAATTCAGCATTGCATATGTTAAGAAAAAAATTATTGCATGAAAAAAAACATCCCCAAAGTCGCATATTTCCATAAGCAGTTGTGTTCATAGTAAGCCCTCGAGAACGCTGTATATTTTGTTACCCATATGCTATCACATCTTTTGGGGCGGTGAAATTGCCCTTAAATAAAACATGAAATTAAAACGTACCCATACGTGAACATTGTTTATCAGGTGCATTACACACATGATAGCTTGCAGCCACACAGGGTGTAGGTGTGTCAGCATTCATGTGTGAAAGACTATGCTAAGGTGAGGAGATGGGGTTGATGTAGTATTATGTAATGACACATTGCCTCAAGTACAGGGCAAAGTCTGCGCAAGAGGCTAGAGTTTACTTTGTTATATGCCCTGATTACCTGTGCAAGAGTGTTAACATTTCCTTACGGATAGAGTCTGACTGCAAAAGAGTCTAGATTAATTTACGTGATGGTGACAAGTTTACCTACACAAGACAATTGGAATCTCACTTTAAAAGAGTGTACGATTCTGTTTTCAGGGCAAGCACACCTAGGCTGCCATATAGCAGCTGCCGAAGTTGAGACTCATTTTCATGACCTTCCCAGAAGAAAATTTTATATCACCTGGTGAATTTGTGGTTATCAAAGAAGTAAGAAATTGGACCCAGTTTACTCTAGGAGAAAGTAGCGAATCGATTTGCTCCTCAAATTCAATAAGAAATGGGATTATTAGCATAAATTAATTCAAGTCTGTGGGTGTTTACTGTTTAGTTCATGGTAAAATGAAGTCAATATAGAGCAAGTTGACTCGTAATGTTTATTCAGTGAACACACATGTATGCAAACTGTTATTCCATTCAACTGACTTACAAAGTTGCATTCAATTACAATTAATGATACTCATGAGCAACATTTGATGGAAGTCACACTCTTAGGTATGACTGTACCTGTTCACACTAGAATTGCCATTGAATTTGACTGCATTTGATGGTGAATAAGTTGAAATCAAATTACAACTTTTCTTTTGTGCAAACAGGGTATTTTCTTCTGATTGGCTACGAATCCAGATCTAATAGTATTACTCTCCACTCAAGAATACAGACCAAATCTACCTGCAACACAGTCTAAGATCTACAATGCTAACTGTAAAAAAGTCTAGCAATCTTTGGAGTCCCATCATCGGTCTACGTCACAATAAATGAAAAATTTACTGTCAATAAGTTCCTTGGAGCTACCCTCTTTAGTTTATCTCCAAGTAATTTTCTCCATTGCCATAGAGTACAGCCCCAAATCGTCAGCTGTTCAATTCAACCTAAATCCACTGCATTATTCATCACACTGCAAACAATTCCTTTTAAAAATTTAATTTCCAATTTATACCGTGGCAACAAGGGCACAATCTACATATGTTGCCTTCCAGCGACTTGAGTTACATCGCTGCTAGCTGGGCTAAAACACAATCCTTCACCAATTTTCTGATTGGAAACATATGGCAAATATGTATCTTTCTTAAAATCTTTGTTCATCAATAAAAATTTATTACAAATATCATAAAGCTGGGAGGATTATGCTTCATTTCCTTTTTTATAAAAAATCTTCTTATTTTATAAAACCCTAGTTTCCTCCATGTCTATCTTCAATGCTTCATAGACACTTGTGTGTTGTTCTGTTTTATTCACATATCATCTTTCTACATCTTGCCGTGTGGAATCCCTCACATTTTGCACACCCCGTTTATAAATTGTCACAATCTCTTTTCTCTCTCTACTAATGCTGATTACTTCTTGCTCTGCTCAACTTCAAATCAGCAATGGATGATGTCATAAAAAGCCTTGCCTGCATTACATGCCATGGCATTTCATATTAAGCGGAATATGCGCTATATACGCCATAAGCCAATTTTTTACCTGAAATCAGAGTAAATCCACACCGATGAAATCGGATGCTTTTCGCCATTCTTAAATCCACTTAACTACAGCGATGGAAGCCAATGTTTTTGTCAACATTCACCATGTCTGACTGTCTCAACTCACATTTGATTTGTTTTCTATTTTTTAGCACACAAAAATATTTTTTGTGCCTGGTGCTGTATTATCCAGTGACAATAATCTGAAGCAAGGGACAATATTATTGCCAAAGGTGCCATTATCAAAATTTCACATTTGTTCAGTAATAAGAGCATCTACAAACAATCTGACTCACATTTGAGCACCTAAATTAATACAAAAACACAACCAAGCAGAGCAGAATCTGTGTATGGACCGTGGACCTTCACATTCAAGTTAAATCCCCTTCCATTTCATAAACAAACCTAGGACAGATAGATAGCGATCAAATCTAATTCTTTTATCACTTGAACTTGAAACTGATATATATCCAAAAACACTTTGACAAATTCAAGACGTTATACTTGGTACATGGAATAATTAAAACATGTTTTTCAATGAATTTTGACTTTATACTATACTTAGTATATGGAATAATTAAAACATGTTTTTCAATGAATTTTGAAGGGTATGTAGGGTTACCTGATCAGGTCAGCAAAGTGTGGACATCCATGGTTTGTGCCTACAATTCTAATAAGTGCTTACATATCAGAAACAGGGACGTATTTGATACATCTTATGCACAATCCCATCAACACGAACATACTTGTAAAAGACTCACAAACGAGGACCTAAGATATTCTAACTGAGGACCTATCTAAATGAGGACTTTGTACACCTGAAACTTGGCACCCAACCATGGCCAACTTGAAGCCTTACAATCCAACAAGACACCTGATCCTATCCAGACAAAGGAAACATGGTCTTGTACATTGCATTGTGATATTCCAACTGAGGACCTATCTAAATGAGGACTGTGTACACCTGAAACTTGGCACCAAACCATGGCCAACTTGAAGCCTTACAATCCAACAAGACACCTGATCCTATCCAGACAAAGGAAACATGGTCTTGTACATTGCATTGTGATATTCCAACTGAGGACCTATCTAAATGAGGACTTTGTACACCTGAAACTTGGCACCAAACCATGGCCAACTTGAAGCCTTACAATCCAACAAGACACCTGATCCTATCCAGGCAAAGGAAACATGGTCTTGTACAGGGCTCGAAATAAGGGGAGCCCAAGGGCCCTCGGCCCCCGAAAATCAGTGAGGGCCCACAAAAGACACATCCGGCGGGCCCAAATGGCCCGCAAAATTATCAAGGGCCCAAATGGCCCTCAGAAGTTCTGGCTTATTTCGAGGCCTGGTCTTGTACATTGTCTGTGATACACTGGTCAGGGAAAGGAATCAATGATGTCCACAGTTGCTGAGTATCCACTGTTATGTGAAGTCTTTGCTCTCTGTTGCAGACATTTACCTACGCACACGCAAACAATGCATTACTTTACATCCACCTTTCAGCTTGCCCCGTTCCTAACGAGCATCTTCATAGTCCATCTCGCTAAGAGCTCACAGATTCATTCCCAAGCTTCACTGATGATAGGAAGCATTTAAATCTGATCAATGCGAGCCATGATTGAGATTTAAAGTTGTTGTTGACGGCAATGGCGGATGTTAGATTACATGGGATGCCTAGACCCATTAGCAATAAATTACCCATGCTGCCAGCATTATTTATTAATCAATCCCTATGTATCATACTTAAATGCGATATTAGAGCTACAACTATCAAATTAATGCCAAGTTTTTGATTAGTTTTTGGTGCTGGATCTGATTTGGTTCTAATTTTGTGACAACTATTTTTAGTATGCACTTTAATTTCACATGATATTCAGCAAAATTCAATTGCTTCAAGCTCCATTATTTGAAAATCAGGCTCGTCATGGGAACACTGTAAAATTATGTGCTCTTGTAATAGGTAGTTGATTGCTGGAATGCACCAATTAAAATATCTGAAAAAATCTGGTCTCAACATGTTTTGCTTTTATTTTTTCACTGTTAAGCAAAAACACTAAAAGTATTTTGAAAGCATGGTGCTTGGTTTGTGAAAATAACCAATAGCGTGAAAACATTACAACTGCACTTGATTAATGATTTCTAGATTTGTCAATTTAAAACAGATTTTCATTTCGTTGGGAATAATCAACGAGTTCTTACAAATCTTGCATTTTTATAAGATCTGTACAAAATCTGAATTGGTAGGATTTTTGCAATACTAATATTACCAGGTTTTTACATAAAAGTATAATAATCTATCATTGGTGCAATGACGATGACATTTGAAAATATTCGAATGCAATGGATGTTATTGTATTCCTTCCCCGGGGACAAAAAGTTGCTTGTTCATGACAAAAGTTATCTTTGTCACATAAACCACCTTCTTTTTTTTAAATGCATAATTTTGCAGCACAAAAAACCGATGCTACTTCAAATTGTTTTCAATATCATTTCCCCTTGCATAAATTTACACTCCATATCTAAACCATACTGTAACATTGGCTGAGGATGCCACCCTCTATGTTTTTAAAAATTCTGATTTTTATTACAAAAATCAAGGCTTCAAGTGCTGTAGTTGTAACAAAATCTAGGATTTTGAAAACGACAGAGTACATCATTTATTCAGTCAAGAGCTCCCGTTTGTTCTTTTTGTTGCATTACATAGACTACAAAATTTTTTTTAATGAAATCACAGAAAAACTGTCCTGGGTTCTGACATGTTTGACCTGTGAATCCTCTGAACTAGTTTCCTATGATGCAATGTTAATATGAATTGGAAACCAGAAAATGTGTATGCTGACTTTCATAAAGCACCTAAAAAAATCATTTACAAAGCACCTTTGGCACTATTTAGGTTGAATAGGGTACTTGAAGACAACTTGATTTTCTCTTGAAGTTATTTACAACATAATTGACCCAGTCCTCCATATTAGAATTGCAAATTAAATGTAACATGTTCCAAACTTGTTTTCCCTAATAGGTTAACATACATCATGGCCTATACAGCTATGATGATGATATAATAGCCTGTCCTCCATTATTTTCAATCCATGTCACAATAACACAACATGACACTCTTATTAGCGTAATCTTTGCTCCGATCTCTATCCATCTATGCACATCTGATCAGTTGACATCACACATATACACTTTCACATGCTGAAGCCATGCACTCCGATCCACTGTCAAGAATATAACATTGGGCATACTCAAAAACCACAAGATAACATGCTGCAGCATATCATATACCATACTTGCAGAAATATTCACTTGGCAATTTTTGCATATATTGCTGCCATTTTGAAACTTCCAGAGCAAACCATCAAGTCCGGGGCCATGGCCTCACAATATTTGAGCAATTTCTTGTATCTGTTTAGTGTTTAACAAACATCGAATGAATATGGACCCTGATTTTGGACACCAATTTCTTGATAGCCAACTCAAAATATTCAACCTTACTATGTGGCCCTGCAACCCAATGGCACTTTCTCATTCACCAATTCACAACATCACCCCATTTAATAGTCAACTGAATCTCTCATGTGAACTGAAATGGACTTGGTACAGTTCGATGAATATTTCTTATTTTTTGCACTTAAGTTTTTGGCTATACCCCAAGTCCCTACCCAATTCAAATCATTTCACATTAAACCGAAATGAAATATTTGTATGTAGTTGCAACGTTCTCCTTTTTCAGTAGAATATCATCAGAAATTCAACCTCCATGAATAAACTTACCAAAAGAGAGAAATTTTCTTCATGCCAGTTGATGCAGTTAAGCTACTTCCAATTTCACACATGTTTCAAACCAGACAAGGTCTTGAATTAGGCAACCCCTTTGAAGGAGGAAAAGGTGTGAACTGCATACAACGTACTAGTACTGTCAATGAATCATCCTCTCTCATACAACTACTTATTTTTCAACCCTTTGACATAGAATGTCAAAATTTGAACAGGTAGCAGCCATAATATATACTATCTATTACTGGTATTATTTGTTTCTCATACCACTGGTCCTATATCATTTCTTCAGGCTGTTATCACTGCTCTTCCTATCTTATCTACTCTCTCCAATCTTATGATGTAAAATTCATGACGAATATGGCGAAGGGAAGTCTTAGGGGCTGCATCATAAATCTGCTTTGTTTGCTAGTGCTGTATATATTAAATAGTAAACAGTTGAAAATACTCAACAATATGCATCATTAAGATTTATGCTGCCAGTACTGACCCTTTAGAAGTTATCACTTAATTTACATTATAGCACACTTAAAGGAGTATTTTGTGATTCTAGCATTCTCTTGTTATGGTTTGTTTCAGTAGATATCCACTAACAAGCTTATTCCCAAAATATGTGTTTATTTTGATTTTGCGTTCGCGAGTTATGCATGATTATGTGTGTTACATTGCTCCATAGGTCACTATGTTATAATGTTGCTCTGTTAACAATATTTTTGCCAAATGACTGAATCGGCAAGAAAGATTTTGCACATAACATTTAGGTAGCCAAAGGATTCTGGTATATAACTCAACTGTATTTCAACTGAAAAGTGGGAGGGGGATGAGGCTGAAGATCAGGAAATGCCTCTTTAAGCAAAGCAATGTAACACCATTGATGTTAAGGTATGGAATAAAATGAATTGGTGATCAGTTTCTCAGGGTTCAAAAACAAATCTGGTCAATTCTGGGTTCAAAGCATTGATTACTATTAAAACTTTTCGACAAATTTTCTAGTTGTGATGTGTCTATTGTGCGTCTAGGTGGTGTTTTTTTAATTATTATTATTACCATCGTTTTAATTAAATTAATTCATATGTCAATGGACTGAGAATACATGTAATGTCATGTTGAAAAATAAGCAATTTCAGCCCAAAATTTAATCCAAAGGAGAGAATGCAACAAATGCTGATCACAAGAAAATTGTTCAAACATGCAGTAAAAAATGCTTCATCATTATTGAAAAATTAATATTCATGCTGTAGGTCAAGAAAAATGTTTCCAAATTAAACATCCCAGTGTAGCCATCAACATTCAACAAGCTTTTTGAGCTTACAAATTACAAACACCAATCTTTATGGGTGTGTCAAAAATCTGTCAACTGAAAAACTAAGAAATTTTTCTAGTGGCAGCTCTCTAAGCCCCACTTGTCAATGCGCCTATACAACTAAATCAGTTCAAATGTCTAAATAAAATAACCATCTAAACCTTCTGGCTAAGGATTATGATTTTGACTTCAGATACTGTACTGTATAAAAATGTCTGTAAATAATTCCCAATTTTGACTTCCTTTACACCGTTAAAAAAAATCTGAGGTATTAATTAGGTCGTATACGGAAATTCCGACATGCTTTTTTATTTTTAGCAAACATGTTTCCAACAATTTCCTACAACAAATAATTGCTACTAATACAATAAAGCACAACTGAGAGTAATACTTTTGCCTATTCTCAATTATTATTTCTATTATTGTTCTTTGTTTTATTAGTTTTTTCCCAAACAATGTTCAAATATTGGAATCAATTTTGTTCGTAGTTAGTGCTGAATATAGAGTGACTAGCCAAAACTACTATAAAATTAGTCTTTTAATGTTTTTAAAAATGACAAAATTATTTTGAGAAAAGGGATTTGGGCTGTACAAGTCTTCATCAACTGAAACAAAGGACTGCGGAATATAGCTTGCCTTCAGTTAAATACACTTTTCTTCTGAGAATTTTATTTTTAGTCTGAACATATGGTTTTGAGCCTTATGGGCAAAGTTGAACAACCCACAAAATATCATATCAAGTGGAAACCTGATTGCTTGGGTATGATATTGAGTTCCCAGAGGACTTACGATAATTTGAAAAGCACTATTAGTTAAAGGAAATGTGCCCTCTGAGATGAGGGGAAATGTGTCTTCTGCGAAGATAAAATCAGTATTTGGGGGAATAAATATGCATATATATTTCACTCCCATCTTGCTAGATCTTCTCAAGAGTCTCAAGTTAAATTTCCATCTCGTTAAGTTGAAATTGCAGCAAAGCGCACATTAATGAGATTCAACAATGTTCTTATTTTCTCTCTTTTTCATGATGATCAAAAGTGGAATCACTTAATCCTCACCTGGTGCTGACATTATAAGCACTCCTTGCTCTTTTATCGCCAGTTTAAGTTGGCACAAATATAAAATACAGTTAACAAAATGTTAAGGTTTAGGTTTATAAGGGAAGTCTTTATTTATAACAATGAGGAGTGATCTATATGATATTTTGTAATAAAGTCAAAAATATGAAATAACAACTGCATGCATACTAAATTTGCATGCCACTCTATCCAATTGATCCATGGCAATATGTCTGACCAATTCACACTTCTGCAAGGAATCAAAAAGACACAGTCACAGATGGTGCAGGTTCTACATTATAAAAAAAACAGAGAAAATATTGACGTAAGTAACTAGCGAGATACCTCCTCGTGCATACCAAGAGGAAAATGAAAATCAGAGCCTGGTGGTGTGAGTCCATTTCATAAGCTAAATGACTTTCACAGCTTTGTTAATCTGCCTGATAAATCCACAGGACACCTTGCTGCCTCACTGACATGGCCCGCTATGTGCTTGGTTAGAGTCAGGCAGGTAGGCGGCAGGTTGTACCACCTCTAGGGGCATGACGGCGTTGTTTTGTGGCAGTCTATGCATACGTATTTGCTAGGTGTGTTTTTGATTTCTAAGCTTTCCATCTCCCCAATGTCATTTACAGACAACCTGTTCTATTGCTATGCTTGTATTAACACTACAACTGTATCACCAATAATTACCACCGATATTTACCGCAATTATTACAAATTTTTAACTTCCAAATCTTATTACCCAAAAAAATATTCTTATAAAAACTGTAGTGAGTCCAAAGGTGGTTGGTTAGTATAGCTTTACACAAGATGACCCATATCATAATCCTGATGACACAATCCCTAAGCCAGTCAGCGATTTAATGCACGTTTACCTAAGGGCCTTTCTATCGTCGCGTGCAAAGTGTTAAAAGAGAAAATTGACTGGCTTCTATCTAGTGTTACCATCAGGGGCTTTGAGAGAGTATAATGAATTCACACGTTTAATGATAGAAATTGTTCAGAACCTCCCCACTGGATGCCCTGCCATCTTGTAAACACTGCTGTATCAATCTGGTGATTGCCAAGCGCTTTCATGACATGAAATTTACTTCAAATAATTTGGTCAATTTTTAAAGTACATTTCTACAAAGTTGTTTTTTTGCTTCAGTTTCCACATGCTTGAAATGTCTCACCAACTTGGAATTGGAATCAATTCAGCACTGTTTTCAGCACTGTTTCTGTCTGCGACACAAACGGAATCCTCCACAGAATTAATGAAATCTTGAGGCACTGTAAATCCTTTTCCTATTCATTCACACAAACTGCAATTTACTAGATAAGTACTTCAAGGGGATATTTCTGGCCTACTGAAAAACCAATTATAGCTTCTCCTCTCTCTGACTCTGAAATTCAAGACTAACATTTCTACCGTACGGACCTGCTTTTAACATACGGATTAACTGAAAAACATGAAACACATTCCTGCTAAATGTCTGTATAACATCTGCAATGCCTAAACCAGAGTCACATTGTCTATTTTTATACATGTACTACGGAGAAGAATTGTGCAAAGTTCCTGAAGCCCTGCAAATGCATGAAAACTTGTGTCATGTTTTTTTTAAATTTTCTTTCATTTTTTAAAACTAGGGATTTAGTAATGGTAATGTGATGCTACATCCTGTCTTTTCAAAAACATCCTGATAAGGCTGTACCTTTGACGATACGTTTGTGCATGATCATATGTGATGTGATCAAGCAAAATCAGTCGGAAGTCAGAAGTATTGATGTTGAGATATAGCCCAACAAAGGAAATATTTCCTTTTGTTTCCTATTGTTTTGGAAATTCTTGTTCATATCTTTTGAACTGGTTGTTCGATATCAATGAGATTTTCTGCAAAATGCAGCTTTGTAAATGCTTGTTACTATCCTATAAGAAGCTGAAAATTGAATATGATCGACTTCAGACTGATTTTGCTTGATCAAACAACATAAAGAACAAAATTTCCTTAAATCTGGAAATTTCTTGAAGACTGGCATCTCTGCTGAGAGACAGCAACTTGTAAATCAAGTTTGTGAATACCAAATTAATGTAATTTAATGCAACATAATTGTTCTTGCTTTGGTGCGAGACACCCATCTATTACTATTGTCCATTTATCTGACTATAATATATGCCTGTTTGTAGAGTCTGCCATATCCAGTTCTGTATCAAATATTCCATATTTTCAAGATTCAAGATTCATATATTCACAAGTAACCGCACTTTGCACATGATGTGAAAAAGCATAAAACTAAATGTCATGCAAATCAATCCTGGCATACAGCCTAATCAAAATGCAACTTATTTTGTTTTCTATTGTTTAACTGCCATTATAACTATCTACCATTATTGTTTGTAGAAACAAGTATTTACTCTGTAAATAAATTACGAAGGAGAGTCTAAATTGAATATATTCAGCATACAATACATTTCACTCAACCCTATCACATGTTCTCTTAGAAGCAAATCACAGCCATTGAATATTGAAATCAAATATAAAGCAACCCAATTTTCATCAATTTGTTCTCTGAATCATACCGATACATATCCTGCAGCACATAGTCTTACAAACTGTCATATCTCAGGTTCACATGCACTGTCTGCTGAATTTCAAATATTCACCAGATCTTTTAATTTCACCTATTCCCTTGAATTCATACAACTACTTACTGACAGGCACACACAAGAGGCTGCATACAGATTTTGACTGGCGGACACAACAGCCGATGCGTTACCAAAATTAATTTTGCCAAAATACATGCGCTTCATCATCATCATCTATGGAACATTTCCAATATTGGAGAGTTCAGAAATAACACTAGATCTGGTTATTCGTCCTGAACCCAATCAGTAAGTTTTGTCTATAAAAACAAAACGTGGTATGCCAAGGGATGCTTTGTATAAGGGTGATACTTCAGGTCCATTGGTTGTCCCTTTGTGGATATCGTATCATCTGCAAAAGCAGACGACACGTACGTGTGTCATTTTTAGATGCCTCAGGTAGACGGTCTCCTGTTCAGGGTTTGGGGAATTTCCAGGTTAAGATGGAGAAATAGAATTAGCAGTTTAGGTTTTAATGCTTTATTTTCTTGATGATGAATAATATTTTTTGATTTAGCACACAAGTTTATCACTCCAAAAGCTTTTGATCCTTTTTAAGCTTTAAACCTCACGTACGAGAGCGCACAACATCAAACGTGTGCATAGGACCTTGTGCAAAGTAATACGCACTGGATGGCTAGCAGTCCGCTTAATTTGTAAAAGGAAATCTGCAAAACATTATAAGTTTCATTCCTCGACTGGGAATTGAACCAGGGACATCTTATTTATTAAGTGGACACTCAACCACTGAACTATTAAGGATTGATGGTACTGAAACGCTTGATGATATTGAAGCTCTAATATTAGAGGCCTGATTCAAATATTTTTGCCGCTTCTCTAGCAACATGCATGATCAAGCCTTAGTATCTTAGTGAGAAGAGAGTCTGCTTAATAAACAGGACTAGGTCTCGGGTTCAATTCCCGGTCTAAGAATGAATTTCATTTCTCAGCCATCTTAAGGGAAATATTTGTTTTTTGTGCATCCCACTACCTCAAGTACTAAGTAGATTCTTTGTAAATTATAACCTAGATATATTCTCAGCGCTTCTTTGATTTACGGTTATAATACCTCAAAAATTCCTATACAGTTATGAACAATATTTGCCTCCGTCCGATCAATGTTTCCTATCATTCATTACTAAGTCTCTATGAAGGCATGTTGGGGAAAGAAGAAGGGACAAAAATAATGAAGAAAAGATAGAGTGATAGTTGGACAAACACTGTCCTTCACATACATTGACATTTATCGGAGAAGAAAAGAACGAGGAGCCAATTGCACTACTCATGACAAATTGTGAATGTGCCGTTATGAAACAAGATATGATGTGATAGTTTTACAGAGTTGAATACCCTCTTCTTATGGCAAAGTACTGACTGACTGACTGACAGACAGACAAGCACCTAAATCTGGCACAAACACATCATACCCAAAGGTCTGGTTCACTGACCATGGTTCACTGACCTACTCAGAATGCAATGGGACATGTAGGGACTGGGTACTACTATCATATTGTCTATGGGATGTAATAGTTCCCCTTTCTCTCCCTCCCCCTCCTAAAAAAGTTGCCAAAATGCAAAAATATCAATGCCATATCATGTGACATGTGTGAGTAGCTTAGAGTAAGCTTAAAACTGGCATTTACTGAATGTGCATAATCGCAAAACCTGTTGTATACTTCAACTTCCATCCACTTCATGGCAAATTTGTAGTGATAATGTTTCATATGTATCGATATGTTAAACAAGGCCGTCGCCATTTTGGATTTGAAACTATCAAGATAAAAATAGAACTTAAACAAGAAAAAAATGGTAGTGAGTTGTTTCACCTATTTTTAAGCTTACACATACAGATTTTTTCATTAGAAAATTTGCCTTTAATAAATACCCTATGAAAAAAACCTGCATGGCCCAGGGCATAGCATCATACCTAATGCTTGGTTCATCAACATTTGCAATGTATGATGGTGCTAATTATAAGACTGGCATCCACTTACATCACACATTAATTAGGAGAAGGCAAGTACATTATTACCATGAAGACATTTACAAGGTATTCTGTGCCAATGTGAATATTTTAGAGCCATTAATTTTTTCCGCTTTGCAATTTTTAATCTGTATCAATTGTTTTTAAATTTGTGATTCTAAGCTTCCTTTTATTAACCTATAAACATTGAAGGGAATATATATGTGCCAAAGCATGAAAATAAACATAGTGCCAAAATTGTCACCTTTACAGTTACTGCTTCTAAATTCACCATCAGCCAACTGCTGTCTTGGGCTATCAAAACAATCTCCCAGGAGGTGCTGGACATACAAATTACAGACCTGTTCTTTCCATTTCCTCAAATTTCACCTGATTCAAAAGTCTGAAATAAAATTCCTTGAAATTTTTCAAAATTTCTGTTCAACTTTCAAGTCACTGTCCAAATCCACATTATTTAACCCTAATCCCGTAATTCTGCTTTTTGGCAAAAGGAAAGGAAAGAAGGAAGGAAGATGAAGAGAAAAACTGTTTTCTTCGGTCCAGTTTCGAACCATGGACCCCTCTCCTCGGGGAAGGAAGACAAAACCAGGGATAGCAAGCCATGAATGCTTGAAACATTTTCCTGTACATGTGCTCAGATCGGATAACCTGGGATACCTGCACTTACAATCGCTTTGTGCTGTAGCCTTTATAAGCCTCCAGGAGGGGTAGGTTTAGTGTAGGCCTCAATGAAGGGAAAGAAGAGGTTTCTTAACTTTAATGCCTTTGCTGCTTTTTGGCAAAGGGGAAGAAAAGTTCAAGGTAGAAAGGAAGAAACAAGATGAAGATAAAGTCACTTTGTGTGTAAATTTTTTTGCCCCCAGTTAATGTTGTGAATTAAGCACTCTCAAAATTTGCTGCAGTTAAAAAGATATTTCACAGCAATAACATTATAATACAAGTCTCCCCATTTGAGGAAAACATGATGGACATAGTGATTTGATGAAATTGCAAGGCTCAAATTCAACTGGGCACAACCAAATCAGTTTCATTTCAATATCTGCACACATTTCTACCCTGAATATTACAAATGATGACAACATTTGCAAAAGCCCTTCTCTCTTACTGCTAACCAATGGCGCCTGGAAAATTAAATTTCTTTTACATTTTCAGCATTCCTAACACAATCTAGAGCACTTCGCTTTGGAAAAACATGTATAAAATCAAATGGCAGTAACCTTCAAAATTTACATTTAATTACAATAATGTTGAAGCTTTGTTACTAATGTATAGAAGGAGAGTGATTTCTATAAAGTGAGCTGACACAATGGAAAGAAAGCAGTCACTTCATATGAGCAAAAAATGTCATGGACAATTTTGAATGCTCTAGCTAGGTCACATCCAGTAGTAGGTCCCTTCACATTGCACACAACACTGCCATGGAGTTCGTTCTGTTTCTGTAAATATATTAGAAACCACTTTTTTTCCTATTTCAAACATTAAATTATAAAGTGAGTAAATGTCTTGCTTAACATTTGATGTGCAAGATCCAATATACCACTAAAAGTTAGAGAATTCTGCAGGGTTTGCATTATGTTAAATTTGGTCTTATATTAGTGACAGATACATACGTAATAAGTCTGATTGGTGATAACCAAAGCACTGTTCAACATGTTTTGGCTTAATTGGGCAAAGAACCAGGCCGGAGCAAATTTGTATCGCATGCTCAAACTCCATGGTTCCACGAGTTATAAATACCCACTTACCAAATAATCACAATTACGATGTGATTTTCCCTTGCGACCTCAATTCTGGCGGAATAATTTTTGCATGCGTGTTCTCATCCAATCCCGTCTTGAGTGATGGAATCGTATCACAGGCCTGCAAACAACTCTAGATCTATCCTGATGAGGCCTAGTCTTATCCTGGAAGCAGATTGGTTGATGTTCTATAATATAAAATAAAAATCAAATAAAGTTTGTTTTTACTACATGTGATATAACATATAATTTTTGCCTGCCTCTAAAACGTCAATCAATTTGAAGTTATTACTGGCAAGGTAGTTTAATATACAATAACCAAACAAAAATTCCTAATTCTTGAAGCTGCAGTCAGAGCTCTTAAATGTTTTCACACAGACAAATTTTGTTTTTGGGGAGACTATTTCTTATTGAAATCATTAAACAAACCCCATGAACACACACTCAAGGGTTTTCTTGTACATGTAGAGGAGACAGGGTGTATTCGTATCACTCAGAAAAGAGTCTCCATGGTAAACATGACCTTAGTATTCGATAAGATGTCTCCAACAATACAAGGTTTTGAAGATGGGCAAATGAAAGGATCCATGGACAATAGTTGAAAGGGGTAAAAAGTGAATAATGCTCTATAAATTTGATAAATTTGTTAATTCCCAATGTAAAAAGGTTCCTTTTTCATTTTTTAATCAGTTGTATATATCCAAAATATTGGCACTTTAAGCTGCAAAGTTGGAAATTTAGAAGTGCCAATATTTAACTATATTATGTAATCAACCTTAGGACTAAAACAATAGCACTGTGTGATAAATGTCTTGCTTATTCTAATAATTTCAATTAGGTCACATGCAGCGTGTTTCTACTGAGCAGACGGTTGCGGGTTAATTCGAGTGAATTCGGGTGATCACGAGGAATACGCGTAACTTGCCCCAGCAGAAACAGATCGGGTGAAGGTTAATGCTTGCGTAATGCGAGTGAATCCGTCAACCACCTATTGAGGTGGTTAATAGTGGTTATCTGTGTAACGTTAGCAGTAGAAACAATACGGGTGGCGATTTTGCGGGTGACACGGAAGTTAGCCTATCACAATACAGTGTGAGCATTCAAAATTTGACCTTGAAAGGTCACAAAAACTATTTGCTGGACTTCCGCCTTCCCTACTAAATATGTGGGTAGTGAATTGTTACCCTGCATTAACAGCGCAGTAAAGCGACCCAGTGAATGCGAGAGGATTGAAATGCGGGTGAAGGTGAATTCGCGGTAATGCGAGGTGCTCAGTATAAACACGCTGTAAGTCAAACAAACATTTTCAAAGGTCGTAATCATTTTGATACAAGTTCAAGTTCAATTGCATTTAAGGCAAATAATTTTGTACTTCAGCGACATCCATTTTGTTTAAAATATCATACAAATGTCGCTAAGCGATTCCATTCTGGCTGCATTCAATAGTAGTAATGCAACTATCCAAACATTGTTCCTCCTATCACTTTGTCAGTGACCGTATCTCCTGTTGGGCACCTTAGTTGGCCAATACACAACGACCTTGCCACACCGAAGATTGCATGCATCTCTTGACCAATCGCAATGAAATTTAAACTCAATTTACAACGTGGACATAATACTTAAGTGCATTTACACTCTGGCTCTCGCTGCCAGCAAATTGTATCATCTCCCTGTGCTAAGTATACTTTGTGCAGAGACAACACCATCATCTGCAACATCACATCAGAGGCCGCCGGTTGGGATGATTCTTGTTGCCTACACTATGGACCACAATGGCCTCATCCCAATGGCATAGTTCAATAACCTCAATACAATCATAGTGAAAAATTTGACCTCAAGTTGCGGAGTATGAGTTTTAATACCAAAATTTTCAAAAGTTGTTCAATGAATGTACAGATTTATTGGGGTTAAAGAACTGTGCCCTGATAGATGAGCATGTTGTGGATCCTAGTGCAAGTTGCTAGTGACACATATATGCCCTAAATATGACAACTATTAATCACCTTGCGCCACTGATACTTCCATAGAAGTAGCTTTTAGATCAAAGAGTCTGCTACAAATTTCCATAGTATGCAGGTGTTTCATGAAATTGGCTGACACCTGCCCTACTAATATGACACCAAGATATGATAGTGCCATCTTCCCTAAAAAATAAAGATTAAAGCACAACCGACCGTCGTCTGCTAGTATTTTTGAATTCAGACACCATTTTAGTTTTGCTACTTTTGCTTGTTCAGACTAAAAACAATTTAATCAGTATACATTTCCAAACTCAAAGTTTCATTAAAAGTTACAATTTCAAATCTCTTGAAACAAGAATCATTTTCAAGTGATTTTTGAATATATCTTTTCTCTTTTAAAGATTGCTCAAATTTGTAGAATTAACACTGATGTGACTATTGCCACTTTACAGGCACTTCACAATCTTAGTAGCTAGCTTCAATGGCTCTCACCTGAACCGTATGTGGCATTGCATTACCAACTCATGATATTACAGCCTTTTGCTGCATTTCATGTTTTCAGACGCCCACCGACTGACTGCAATATAGTAAATACTAGTGATGCAAAGGGATTGATCATCTCTCCACTTTATAGCAGATATCTGTAATTACCCAATCCCTTTACATTCACAGCAACTTGGAGTGGCCATCATAAAAAAATACAAGATTAACCAAAGCAAATAGGACTACATTAAATGCTGGGGACAAAATAACCACAACACCAAAGAAAAGCCTCATGCCTTTGCCTTGCCCATGAATAATTTTGGACACATTCTTTAGCATACATTTGCATTTGTACTCTAGCAGACTTTAGTGTAATTCAAAATGGGCCCCTCTAAAGAAACTTTTTACCCTATATGTAATCCTAGATGATATGGAACAAACTCTACAATACAAACGTACCACTCAAATTTATTATGATTACAAAATATATATGCATATGGACAGTCTCATAATGGACAGGGTGCGTCATGAAGCCCATCCTTGCCCTTTTTTCAGACCAAAGTCAGCATTAAATGAAGGGAAGGCAGGTTGCTGGCTAAGATCAGACTTATTGAATACAACTTTGTCACTGCAAAGCTCTGTCAAGGTCGTTTCACAAAATACAACAACTGTTAAGACATTTTGCACCTCTCCTCAATATATCATTTATCCACAGACTGAAGAATCTTTCTATATAGTCTACAATTTATCTCCGGGTTTGTGTTGCAATTTTCACACAAATCTAAAGCATCACATAAAGAGGTCCCCCTCTGCCCTGGCCAAACAGCCAAACAGGAAAGTTTATTGCAAACAAATTGTCACAGAGTTGGACAAAATTCGGGCAAATATAACAGTATCACAGACACCACAAACCAATGAATCTCAGACAGAATAGCCTTGCCTGCACAATGTATGCTCAAGATTTGATGGGAGATTTTTGACAGGTTTAGGAAACCTTACAGGATATAGCGATCATACCACCAAGATGTCAGTCAATCTCAATGACACAGTCATGAGGTGTCCCACCCATACTCTGACATCTACAACAAGCTCATCTGTCAGCAGCATAGTTCTTTAGCCCTCATATGAATACATATTCATGTGAATGACTTTTGAATATTTTGTGTACAAAATCTCATACTCCACAACTTAAGGTCAAACTTTGAGCTATGATTATTAAATGGCGACTAATGAACTGAGCCACTGTGATGAGACAACTCATGGAGATAATGACCATTGATATGGTCATGACTCAAGAATATTCCCACCCAGCAAAGGTTTAATAGATCTGTATCATTAAGCACTCATTTTCTGGTTGACATATTCCCAGACGAAAGTCAATATTTGATATCGAAAATGCTGAAGTTCAACATCACAACTGGACTGCTCAGTGCCAGAAGTGGGTAACTGCAATAGCTGCCATGTGTAGTTGAGTACCATATACTGTGTTCAAATTGTCAAATGTTCACAGGGCAGCTATTGCACTTACAGACTTCTGGCACTGAGCAGTCAAACTATTTGATTTGATGAAATCAGTGCTGCGTTGTTCCCAATTCACACAACATACAGTCCATCCTACTGGAAATATTGTAAGATGTGGGGGTCATCATCTTTATGGATTAAAAGTAGTATTCATAGCAATCCAGGGTCAGAATTTTTTCACAGTACGAGAATCAATCTTGATTCTTGCAGACTAAATTTGCGGGAATCATACTATTCTTACAAATCAACTTCTGTGTAAACTACAAAAGTTTGCAAGAATCCACTTTGATTCACACAAATCTGTTCACAAGAATCTTTGCGAGAATCGATTCTCGGATTCTCACCAAAATTCTGACCTTGACAATACACTTACAAAGTATCCCAAAGGTGTTCAAATTCAATCTACATAATCTGACATTGTTTATTCTTATACTAGTGAACATTTCATCAATATCCCATTTTCCAATTGCCATCTTTAAAAGAAGTCTTCTATATTCCAATACACTATCCTATTTTTACAATGTTGAGGCAGTGACATAGCCTATTGCACGGTTCTGCTATATGCCGGGAGAGCCTCGAACTGGCAATAGACATGAAAGGAAGTATTACATTACTTTATGCAATATTACATGACTGGTTCAATTCCCATTCACGCATGCTGCCAGATCGAGGCTCTCCTCGCATATGTGCCAGGACTATATCGAGGGTTGAGAGCTAGAAAGCCTCAACTCACAATCATGTGCTCCCATAAAATGAGCATAAAGTCGTCATGACACTAGCCTATAGAAGATTTAGTCCATTGATCATGACAAAATTTAATAAAACACAAAGACATTGTGGAGGAAATATTGATTTTTGAAGACCAAAGCAAGGAGCCAATTTTATGCTCATTTTGTGAGAACTGGCCATAGTGAGTTACGGCTTTCTGGTTCTGAACCCTCGATATGATCTGAAGGAACTGAGACAGTCCAGGAGACAGTCTTACAATATTACACTTGTAAACTTAATCTATTTTGGCTAAAACACTGATGATAACCCCATCCATATAAGGATGCACATCTATTTCCCCGTTCATATTTTGAGACAAATGCTGCTCATTCTACAGTTCATTTATACTACCACATGGTACACACTAGAGAAGCAGCAATCTGCACACACTACGCCTCAATATAAATTCCTCATTAAGTGTTGAATGGCATGTTCATTAGTATGCACTAAGTAGTATGTACAAAGTATTGGACCATGCAATGTTGAAGGTCTAGAGTGTGACATTTTTGTTAAGTATGGCATCGTTACTTGTGTACAACTGCATATTGCATACATAATGCAACCAGCTCATCTACAGCTTGTAGGTAGCTTACAGAAAATCTCACTACTACTTTCTCATCACATTAATTAATAGTAATGTGAATGCCTAGTTTTTCAGCAGTTCAGAGAATTGAAGTTGCAAGCCAAAACAACATTAACCCTATGAGAACTACCTGCCCATTGGCCAAAAAGAAGTTTTCATTATCAATTGGACCAATCAGCAATATTGTTAAATTAATTTCACCACGCAAAACAAAAAAATTGGGGTGAATTATTTGCAAAGCTCCATTCTGATTGGTGATAAAGTGAAGATATAATGTAATTGACCAATCAGAGGCAATGTTAGATCGGCAGGTAGTGCTCAGGGGTTAACCATAAAATTTCACAGACTTAATGGTCCTACAAAAATGATGTGCAACCCTTCAAGTTTTCAATCAAAAGTGTTAAATTGCACAAATAAACCACATTTAACAGGACCATCCTTTAGTTATTTAGAGCTTTTTGTCAAGCCAAAAAAACCAACTGTTTTTCTGCTGACCGTCTCGCCAGAAACCTTCTGGCTTTCTCAAAGCATTGATTATGTTATTGATCCATTTGCTTGGAGCATGAATCTTGACCAGATATTATTGTTTTACCGGAAGTACTCCCGTCTCCAACACAAGTCTTGAGCAGAGGATCAAAGATATGGCTTTGAAAGAATGTCTGTTCGTCTCTGTTCATGGTGTTGTCTCCTCTCAAAACCATGTTATTGGTTTACTTCTGGTGAAACAATACCATCCGGTCAAGATTCCTGCTCCAAGCAGATGGATCAATAACATCATCAACTCTTTTAAGAAAGACAGACACTTTGTAGCAAAACTGTGAAACTGTCAGTAGAAAAGAATAAAATGCAAGATAGATTAGAATTTTCTTTTGGTCTAAATAAAAAACTCTAAATAACTGATTAATCAACAGACAATATTTACGTTCCTACCAAGCAGTATTAGATTAATTTCAAAAAGTAACAAATTCCTTCATTTCTAAAGTCACCTTGATGATAATATTCGCCTAACAGCAAACCGCACATAACACATGCGGCAAGTACTTATTCCTGGAACCAACTTAACTGCAATTTCATTGTTCACAAATCAAGCTCTGCTCTGAACATAACAATACAGCTGTAATTCACATGCATGTATGAAATAGAAATCCCGAACATTCAGCACAACAGTGAATTTGGTTTGTCTGTGTGAAATTAAATGTCACTTGAAAAAGTTGTTTTTCAGTATTTACTTACTTCTGTAACTACCTAAAGCTGAGCACTTGACTCTTAAAAACCTCGCCTCACACAGATGGCACACAACGCACTACTCGCTAACCCAACCGGACGTGTATCCACACCGGAAATATCCACAAACTGAACGCACATAAAGCTTGCTACAACACTACAGCATGGCTAAACACAATCTTATTATTGCTTATGCACTGTTTATTTAAGACAAGCAAACAGTGAAAGCGAAATACAAAGCAACAACTTGTCAGATTGTATTCACCAGCAAGAATAACCAGCAGGGGCAGGCTTGTTATCTCATCACTATTCAATCGGACAAGTGGCCCAGAACAAATTAACGCTGCACTGACCGCTTCCAAAGACTAAAGAAGAGTCAAACCTTTATACCTCTGTCCTTGGCAATGGATCTGCATTTATCAGAATAATTATTACAAAGGCACAAAAAAGGTTTGTCTCGCAAACATATATGAAAACCATCCTAGTGCATACATGTAGTCCTATGCACTGGGTTTCTTTTTACAGCCTTTTTTTCAATCAATCAATCAATCAATCAACTAATCAATCAATCACAATCAATTAATTAAATAATTGAAAAACACTATCCACATGCATTATTTAAAGTTCTTTCTAATTATGACCTAGACTCTGAACTTAAACCTTCCAAAGGAATTTCACAATGTGCAAGGACATTTTCATCTTCATAAAATAAAAATTCCTTTAAAAAAGGAATGGGGTGCAAAATGGGAGTTTTGATGTGATGTGCTGAAATCCGGTGGGGGGGGGCTCCCAATTGGGAGGTGACGTGTTTCATTAAAAAAAATGCACTGGAAATGAAGAGAAACATGCACTATCTGAGTGTGGGAATAATAAATAAGTATAATAAATCTGATTATCTGCCTAGGAATTAACTACTTTTTTCAATTCTGTTTTTATTTATATTATTATTATTACACTTCAGAGAGTCGCTAAGAATGTGATTACCAAAGCATGCTAAATTTACCTGGTTCAATCACCATTTATATAATTTTACATGACTAATGGATGGGAACAGTCATGTACATGAACACAGTGAACCCTTTGCCTTGGAAAACACTTCACCTTGTGCACACAGGTGATCCAAGTATAATGCACTTCAATGTTGTGTTCTCTTATACAATACTCCTGCAAACACAGGTAGTCAAACAAATCAAGGGCAAATTATGCTATAAAAAGGGCATTATTTCTCTAAATATTTCCTCAGTTCTGCCATATCTGTCTGTCTGGTATTGTGCACCATACATCAACTATGACACAACAAATTTTCACTGTGGAACACTTTCAAAACCTTTTTTACAAATATTTGCCAAGTCACAAAATTGGTGAAATTCATGTAAAAATATGATTTACAGTGCTCAGGGAAGTCACTGCAGTTGAATGTTTGCATTACACTAAACAAAAAATTAAATATAAGAAATGGAAAATTATTGGTAAAATAGTTTCTTCCTATTCATATCTTTCTACACATGGGCACCATATTTTCTGCAATAGGAAATTCATTCAAAACAACACAAACTTATGTGTCAAGTTTTTTTACTTCTATGCATTTCACTTATGCGGTGCATCAAATAATTGTGTATATTTGTGACCAATTACAACTAAAACAATTCATTAAAATCTGTCTGAAGTTCAGATCAAAGAAATAAATTTGTTCAGAATTTAACGGTTAAATGGAAAAAAAGAAAAGAATTGCGATTCAGTATCTGATCAAAACATCCAATTAACTGCTACGTGGAGAGAAGCTCCACAGGTAGTTGGAGTCTTGGAAAGTCAATTCCATTGCTGGAAATATGAAAAGTAGTAGCAAATTAAATTAATATGATTTTGAAAGGTGGCACTATGAACCGCTATGGTCTCATCCCAGTGGCATAGTTCAATAACCTCAATTAAATAATGCTAGTGCAAAATTTGACCTCAAGTTGCAGAGTATGAGTTTTTGTACCCAAATTTTCAAAGGTCATTGAATGAATGTACAAATGTATTGGGGTTAAAGAACTGTGCCCTGATAGATGAGCATGTTGTGGATCCTAGCGTGGCACATAATGAACACCAACTGATTTTGTAAAAGTTTTAGCAACTTTGCCCTCCCCATAGGCTCTGTAACCTTTCCACATTTAACTAACATTAATTTCTATCAGAAGTCATGAATTGGCTTTATTTTGTGTTCATACAGAGCAGAAAAAACATGACCGCCACCATTTTGTCCTTAACCTTACAGTCACATGCTGAATTCAAAATATAGCATTTTAACCTCATCACCAGTTATTAGTGTTTTAGTATAAGCTATCTCTCCTTGTGCGTTTCCCTCTTTCATTAACAGAAATAGAACATACTCTCTTTACGCAATTCATCCAATTAACTGCAAATAATTATTTCATGGGTTGATACGCCATGCGAAATCCGAAATTAATTGTTAGTGGAAAAGCGGTAACAAGTGTACAATTTGTTGTACTCTTTACTATAACAACAATAACAATAGAAACCTAGGGGTAATGTCCTCTGCATTTGTTAAATAAATAATTCAGTGATATCACTCCGTTCTATCACAACAAATGATGTTGACGCTGAATCTTCCCTGCTGTTAATGTCACCCAAACAATTTGAATCTTTTGTGAGGGCATGATAATGAGGCCCTCATCATATCATTAATTACTATAAAAGAATAACTAACTCTATTACCTTACCATGCACATATAGTGCTTCATTAGTTTTGCATAGGCGACTGCAGATTCAACCAAGAGATCCAAGAGAATAAATAGTGGGCAAACATGCAAGTTCAGGCAAAGATCATCAGCAACCGCACACCTGCCGCATTTTCGTCCCTATAACTTTCCACAATGAAAACAACAAATTGGTAAGAATAAAACGCTTATTGTGGGACTTGCTACGGTGCAACATTTGAGAACCTACAAGTAATCCAATTTCTGCAAAATGTTATCAAAACTGAACCTGTATTATTGTCAAGTCAACACAAAGCTACCTCTCTACAGTCTGTTCACACTATCCTGAACTCACCTATAAAATGCCCCTGAAGATGTACTTTTGAATAGGAACCTATCAACAACTATACAGAAACACTACAACGTAATCCACACATACACATACCACACCTGAGTCGCCTTACTAAACCAACACAATAGAATAACCCTGTAGTCTTCATCCATCAGTGACCTAAAATAAACTTTGCCCATGACCTCATGGCGACCTTAAGCATGTACTTCCCCCAACACACTTGGCCATGTCAATGGGGCATGCAATGTATGTCAAGCAATAGGTGTATGAGTGTAGTATTATCTAGCCCTATTCCCCAGGCACCTATCACATTCAATACAGTATCCAATTTGTCAGCACCTACTAGGAAGCACTATACAAACCTGCAGGCAATATTATACTCCATTTACTATGCCATTTAGAGAACTCACCATTTTGTACTTCACAGATTTCCTACCCAATGAATTGGAATGGGAAATGTCGATGACACTTATTAAACTACTTATTGAAATTGAGCGGACAGTACTGTGACCAACCAAAGCCTAAATGAGTCGCAGACATAACCAAAATTAACCCACAGACCTTTACAACTTGCTACAAATTTCTCCTTTCTACGTCTCATTCTTGATATTAACTTAGTCTTAGATATTAGATATGTTCTGGCTGAACACATTCAAATATTAAAGTGATCAATTTCCGTTCTTGCCTACATCAAGCATTTTTCCATACATCTCAAACACCACACTTTTGAACAGGACTACACATACCATACACACATTATCCCCAGCTTTAGTATTGAATATTTCATTTAATTTACCAAATGAAAAGTGGGTCATTGCACTTTCAAGCATCATTTTTTTGCTCTGAAATTCATCACGGAAACAAAATGACTAATTGAATAGAGCTGGTAATGCATCTCGTCTCAGGGTATTTTGCACTAAAATATATGTCGCCTTCGCTACCAAATGATGCAGCTATCGAGGGAAAATCAGCCATCTCACTTCTATTCAAGTTAAACCTAATTTTCTAAAAATTATTCAGGTTTTATACAAGTGGGAAATATCTTAGAAGACAATAATTTTTCACTTTTGAAACGTTACAGAGTATGGGTTTAAAGCCTTTTCGTACTTTCAACTAATGAGACTGTCATCAAGCATTGTACTGTATCTATGAAGTAGGGCAATAATGGGAAATCGTCAACGAACCATCGATTTCAAATAACTTCCTTCAAATATGGTGCTGCACTTTTTCCATAATACAATGATGACAATCACTCCCCAGAAAGGCATAGATTTTGAATCTTATCACCCTGGACAAGCACATTATGCACAGTCACACATACCTAGTATAATATGATCCCTATCAGGTTTGTAAAATATTTCCTGTAAAAAACCACAGTAGCGAGCCAATAATAG
The DNA here is from genome assembly GCF_039555335.1 of Amphiura filiformis. Lineage (NCBI taxonomy): Eukaryota > Metazoa > Echinodermata > Ophiuroidea > Amphilepidida > Amphiuridae > Amphiura > Amphiura filiformis. The sequence continues at coordinate 61,438,019 of NC_092644.1, read as the reverse complement.
TGCCACATTTCAACTGACACATGATTGGAATTAGGGAGTCCGGTTCGAGTTTCAACTAAAATGTGGAACCTGCAAAATGTGCAAAAATTATGGCCGATTTTTGAAGCGAGCATATCATGACTTTTTTTTTGTTACATTTAAATCAAAATGACGGGATGCTTTCTCGTAAATTCATTTTCAGGATTACAACAAAAGCACCGACTATAGACACACTCTGCTTTTTTTTTCTTCAAGAAGACGTTAAAAAATGAAGAAAATCTGGTCTATCCTTCATGTAATTATTTTGTGTAAGCCTAATTAATCCTAATCCAAACCCTAATTTTGTGTAAAATTACATGATGGAATAACCGAAAATTACTTTCTTTCTCCGTCTCTCATGAGATTTCAGAATGATTTCCAAAATCTAAACTAAATTTGAAGCATTTACGATAATATTTGCGAGTGGGATTTTAACCCATCTACATAATGCTAAATTTTGAGATGGATTTTAAACGGTCATGCCACTATAATACTCCGTATAAATACTCCGTATAAATACTCTGTATAAATATCAGGATATCCTAAGGTGTTAAAAGGAGCACATTGAAACTCAGCCAAAAGAATTTGCTTATATAAATGATTCAACTTAAGGATTATCGGTTCATCTCCGGGTCAAATTCATAAATGGATTACTTAATATTAACATCTCTCAATAAAAGCAAAATGTTGTTTGTCTGCCCCAACTGTAACTTGCAAAGTGCGCTGAACTGGTGCTTAAGAATATAACATTTTCCAGCAGAATTCGGATTCCTATCCAGCATATTGAGAGCCTGATCAATATCTTGGCTAGGCTGATCATATTTTGCTTATTTTGAGTGTCGTACCTTCATATTTTGACGGATAATATCATGAAGTGTGAAATATTTGCATGCTATTAACTTTCATTTTTACCAGAGGTGGAAACTCAGGGATTCCGATGCAATTTCTCCCATAGTCTTTATATTGTACAGCAATCATCATATTCTCACATTCGATTTACAATGTAGTTTTATTTTTCTAAATGTCATCAAAATATTGTTTTTCTTCATCACATGACGCTTACCAAAATACCTGTAGGGTCTAAATAAAAATATAAAGTCAGAGTATCTAAACGAGGACAGCATTTACATCAATTAAGCTACAAATTCTCTTTAAACATTATGAATAAAACAATTTAACACTAACAGTTATAATTCTACCAATTACAAACTAATTGCGGAGTAAATTGCAAACATGTACAAAAATTCTTCCACATATCCTGTTTCTCTTGCCACCATACTTTATTTCATCAATGTATGCCCTTTGATCTTTCCATTTCAATCAGTTGAATATATTTATTCTTTTAATTACCTTCCATTTTTTTTCATAAAACAAAACAAGGAAAATTACTCATGAGTAGAATTTTTAAGTAATACTACATGTACTCGCATATATTTTGTTTCTTCTGCAATTCAAACTATGTCAACTCCATGCTGAGGACTCCATTTATGTTCACAGAATCAGACCCACATATTTTCTGTTACTTTCAATTAAGTTGTTAACTAATATATGAGTGCTTTTAGCTCTACTTCAATTGGCATTGTTTGTACATCTAATGGAGATAATATTGCCTACATAATGGAGTACAATCAAGACCAATGGTAAGGGAAATGGCCAATACTGCACACTGATCAATCAAACCTAGCTTGCTTACAGTCATTCCATGATATTGTCTGAGAGTCTATGCATCACTGCCTTCACATAAACACTACGCATGTCCACACCGAGGACTTTTTGCTTAAGCAACACGGTTCTCAATTAAAAACTTGGGGAAATCCGCTGTGTGAACAGTCTCGAAGATTCCAATCCCTAAGTTTGCCCCAAATTTATCCCAAGAAATTTAGAGGATATCACAGTTTCCCCAAGTTTCTACTGCCATGTGAACGATACATTATGCAATTCTTGAGTGCTGAGCTTAATAACCTATGACCTTGGTTTAATTTAAAAATTAAAATACGGTTCAATTTGGTGCAATACTAGATAGGTCACTGACAGTAAGCTTCGGGTTGTAATTCCAAAGATGACGACAACAGGCATCGCAAAACTTGAGGATTCCTGGTTTCAATGGAGTACTCGGTGATTGACTTTATAGGAATCACAATATTCGAGCACGCCGATCCTCAAGAATTCTATGACCGTCTGAACACGACTTACTACAACTCTCATAAACTGACAATATTAGAGATTTACCTAATACACCGAATCACAAACCTGGCTCTAGGGGGCTCTGAACGTGGCACTGCAATTCTGCAAATCCTGCCTGCTAGATGACCAGCCCTCGTCACCTAAAATAACTACCATGACTACTCATATGAACTGCCAATAGGTATTTATCCAACACACCAGCCAAAATCATTCAAATTTGAAACACAAATCTGGCTCAAGGGTGCAATGAAAGTGCTCCAGAACTCGGTCACTAAACAAGTTTTCGCCAACGAGAATTGTTAATTGACTATGACTTGGCAATGATATTACACAAATCATTGACTTCACTTCTACCTATAATCTTATTCAAAGTTTCCCTTCCCTTTAAACAGTACTGAATATGATGAATGACTGAATTCAAAAATATTGCACATCAAAATTAAAGGGTGTTTTCTCCGTCCATTTCCAAAAGACAAGCAATACATTATACTGATTTAAAGGGAAGGAAAACTTGAGTTATATTATCCGCAATGGCGCATGTACACACTTGGTGAAGTAAGGCAAGTACATGTGAAAAATGAGTTTCCACATAAACCATATCAGAAACAAGATATAGTTTGACAGTTCTGATACATGCAAGAATTAGCACTGGGGTATTTCATTTGAAACCCCTACACCCCCTAACCTAATCTTTCACACAGGGGTGTAGATTTCAAATAGAGTCAGCCATCCAGGTAACTCCATTTTATATTGTGTGGAAGATTAAGGTCGTGTCTTCCATAGAGGGTGTATGGATTTCAACTGGAATAACCCATATGAACCAAAATGGTCTCATTCAAATAGCACAGTTCAATAACCCCTATCATAGCTCATAATTTAACCTCAAAGTTGTGGGGTATGAGTTTTTGTACCCAACACATTCAAAGTTCATTCAATGAATGCACACACATATTGGGTTTAAAGAACTTTGTCCTAGAAAATGAGGCCGTTTGAAATCCTAGTGTCGTATGCTAACAAGATTGCACAAACTATCGCTATATAACATGTACAGAGCACCCTACTATACTGTTTCAAAACACACACCGAGAAATTGATTGAATGATCTCATATTCCTATGTTAACTAGTGAAAATGTCCATGCCAACCAAGGCAATCAGAGGATCTTGTGTAACATAGATCTATGCTAAGCACTCTGTTTCAATTATCATAGGTGATTTTTGAAATTCAGTTGCCAGTACTTCTGCACATATTGCATAGTTTTTGCACATATTGCATGGTTATATTTTGTCACTCCAATAATCAAATGCATTGTGCTTTAAAAACAAATGTCCTTACGCTGATCTTCATGTCTTCACCTCCTAATAAATGTTAAAGGAGATTCACTGGTAGTGAGTGTTCCTGGATTTACAATGATTTATGGGCAACAACGAGATGCCAACTTAGGACTTGAAACCATTGCCCTAGTTCCAATATTATACTATTTGCATAAGGCATGATGAAAAAAGTGCGGAAAAAAAGAAACTGAAATTTTAAATTGTCTAGGCTTGACTCCCGGGCTTGACTCCCGGGCTTGACTTCCGGGCTTGACTCCCGGGCTTGACTCCCGGCTTGACTTCAGTTGAACTAAATCAATTGGTTGGAGTGGCTTGCATATCATATAATTAATAGCTCATTTTGCCAATCACCTGATTAACAAAATAACAAGGCATTCCAACCAAAAAGTAGGGGCAATTTTTAAGCTTGAATCAACAAAATCTGAATTGAATTTGGCCCAAAAGGGAGCAAATTTAAAATTAACCTGGTTCTTTTAATAGTTGCATATTCTCTCAAACGTGTCAAGGTGAACCCAAGGATGGGTTGTAATTTAAGATATTTCATTCAATTTTCCAACCTGATTAGACTGCTTCCAAAGATGTAACATATGATCAAATTCACTTAATTTAAAAATATAGACAGTCTTCGGGGAATCTAAAACTACCGGTATTTCCACATCCATAAAAAAACCAAGATATATACTAATATACTTGTAACTAAGTGCAAGTGTAAGTAAAATATATAATTGCCAAGTGTGCTTGCAAATAAAATAATCTGTGAAACCTACATGTGTGTGTTGCAACCATGTTGTTTTTGTTGTACTGTCTCGCGGGCTTTCATTTCTAATGTACTAAACCATCTTTCAGTAGAATTTGGTTTCAAACTAAATTGCACGGCCGACAATGATGACTTGAGAGAATATGACGACGATAGATGTCATACCCAGATCTAGTGTCTATCTCCCAATGGGAACCTCTCGAATCATTTTTGTGTGTGTGAAATTACCTGGCGACAGAATCCCGCAAACTGAAATGTGTTGTGGCAATTCATTTTCCATACTCTGCAAGTTGATCAAAATTTGCCATATTTTTTCAAATTAAATTAGGTCCTAGGTAACCCTTATCAAAATAGCATAACAGATTTAATTTTTCTTACACTGCAGATTGGATTTTCGGAAGGAAATGTTTAGCTCATGTTTTGCAAATTGAATGTGCCGGAAACAACTAATCACCAATCAGCTTTCCTATTACTTCACATTGATTCATAACCAGCAAAGGGATATTCCATTTGAAATCCATACACCCCTTATTAAAGACATGACCTTAGTCTTCCTCACAGGGAGTGTGAATTTCAAATGGGGTTACCTGAATGGTGACTCCATTTGAAAACACTACCCCCTGTGTGGAAGATTCAACTTGAATAGCTCAAATAGTGCTTAACTGCTAGTCGGTGACATCATTACTGTACACTTCAAAATTGCTGCAGTGTTTTAAGTCTGAAATCTTGTGGTATGTGAGCATAAAGCTAGTAATAAGTGCTTTTAAATGCTGGCCTGGTAATACAATTCAGATAATTTCTGCTCTCCTCATAGTACATTAAGAATGGTCAATTGAACCATGGGAATGCTCAGTCTTTTAGAGCGTGTGAGCTATTTAGAGCTCATTAGAGCACAACTGTAAATAAGTCAGTGACGTGGAAGTCTGAAAGCCAAGTGCTTGAGCACATAGTCCATTTAGAATGGTCATTATTGAACCATAGGAATGCTCAGTCTTTTGGAGAGGGTGAGCCATCAGATCATGGAGGTAGTAGAGAAGGAGAAAGCTCGCACGCATTCTATTGTACAATCATAATTGCCGCCCTTTGAGGTTTCCAGATCAACGTTTTGATTATGTAACACGATTATCACTTATAATCTTTTGTGTTGTATACATGCATGGTCGCACACTTGTGTGCGCTATAAATATGACGAAACAGCATAAGTCATTCTAACTTGATGAAAATGATCGCATTATGCTTCACATCTCTTTCATTGGCTAGTTTAAAAGAGGGCCCAGGGCGCGGTTTATTTTGAAACCGCGGGGGAGGAACAATTGTTAAAATGTTGGGTAAACAAATAAAATCGGAACAACCCGGGCAGTACCGGGCAACACTGAGATACATCTCATTTGATGGGAGAATTCCTCAACTTAACAATGCGCAATTTATTTAAATAAGATCTGCGTATTTTTAAAACAGTGGTTAAAACAATTTTACCCGTCCTTAAAATGTGTGTGAACTGCACCATTCCATAATAAACTATTTAGAAACATTTTGGAACAACATGTTTCAACATATTAATCGTAAAAGAACATCAAGTATTAAATGAAATATGAATATTCAAGTTCAACAGCTATGTAAATGTATGCGCATCCATAATACATGTTTTGCGCATACGTGATTTACTTGTTACTAAATATGAACCCCCATGAGACAGAGTCATTCCAGAAATTATCGGCGATGATCATTAGATCAAAGGTATATCTGTCTCTATTGTGTATACAATAGGATTTACGTAATGAGCTTAACGCGAGCTCACTCCTTCTCTACTACCTTCATGATCAGATAGAGAGAGTACATAGCTTGTATTCAAGTTTCTGAAAGGGCATCTCAGTAAAAACTCTTGACATAAGAATTTGTTCCAATCACCTACATTTCATCTGATGTGAGAATATCAAATTTGGGACGTTTACAGTAACAAACTAATATCCTGCAAGTGTGAATTCCTCATTAGATTTGGAAGCCAATCAGTCCCAGTCATGACCATGCATTATTTGCATAAACTTATGCCCTGCCAACATAGGACTGCTGGCGATATCTTCACCATATATATTTTGCTTAATTTTTTTATTAACAACTGGCCAACATATATTGGGCATAGCCTCAAGAATTCATCTTACAATACAACTGCATGACCATACTTTCCACAGCCTTCCATCTACCTTTTAATCTAATTAATCCCCCAGTAACGTTTACGAAACATTTATTCATCTTCACAATACAGGCTTTCTTCTATTTATTTAATAAATATTATTGCAAAACCAAGCAAGTAATTGTTTCTAGGGGCACTCGCCAGACGTCAGAATAAACACGAACACCACCTCATGGTGCCATATCATTTTTATGATCCCACAATTCCTTCTCAGTCACGAGCCCCCACGGATGACAAAAGCGTTGATGAATTTTCTGCTGCCAATGGTAATTGGGACGTTACAACCCTTCCAACAAAATTGCAATAAAAAAGATTTACAATATATCAATGCACTTGTACACCCCAGGCCCTGTCTGTTATACAGTGGATAAAATTTATTATCGCCTTCTCTTCATGCCCATGCTTCCTTTCAGAAAAATGGATATTTCATTTTTGTGCGCATTTTAACGTTTGTTTTTTATCCCGCTATCATGCCAGAAGCGGATGCTGACCTTTTAAAAGGTGTCTCCAATAATGCCTTTGAGGTGCAAAAAAATGGTTTCAAAAATTGCCATTAAAAATTCTGCAGAGTGCAGCATTATTATTATCTAAATTAAATCTTTGTAAAGGCAGAGAGGAGAGAGTATCATGATAATAGCCATAGGGTCACGGTTTCACAAATGGTACTCAATTTATTACTGTTACTCACTCGCACGTTTTAATACATACCATCTCGCAAATGTATGTCGGTTAATTTTCTCAATTACTTTTACACAGTAATAGATAAGTATCTGAAGTTAATGCACTTCACACACGACTGAAAGTGCTCTACATACCATCACATACACAGGTTTAACCTTAAGAACCACAACCCAGCCATTGGTCACACTTAGAACAGGATCCTCTAACCCTAACACTACTACATGATCTGATTGTGCAATGCTCCATAACTACATACGCACAAAATCATTGGCCAAGCAATGGTCATGTGTGGCTTGCTATCCCTGGTATGGTGTTTGGAACCAGACGGATTGGTGGTTCAAAACCAGGGTGAGGAAAACCTTCTTTCAGTGTATCCTTCGTGTAAGAGAATATCAAACAAATCCCAACTCTAATCCTAATCCTAACCTTTACCCCAACCCTAACTCTAATCCTATAAGTATTTCGTCCTTTCTTACACTAAGGATTTCCTTGCCCTAAGGCAAAAACCAGAAAGGGAGTTAGGGTTCAAACCAGTTTCTAAACGAGGAATCAGAGCTTTTTCTCCTCTTCTTTTAATTTGTGTTCTATTCCAGTACCTGAATGTTGACCTCATGGTGCATTATGCAAGTTTGGTACACATTCATTAAGATCCATGTTAAAATGTGGAAGACATTTGTGTCCCTTCAACTGCAAACCAGTGTCGACACAAAAATTTAAGACTAGTACTAATATCATACCTATCACAAAGACCATGTGAATCTCTGAGTAAATCCTGATCTGAATGAAAACAAAATAACATTTTGACTAGTATCAGGTACTAGATATTTTAGTCCCTACTTTGAACTAAACTTGACTGAAAGTTGAAAACTCTGCCTTGCAACTTACATACTGAAAAAGCATTGAAACTGAAAACAGCAGCAAACCGCATTTCAAGAGTACGATGAATTAGTCTCGGGAACAACATTCAAACAAAGATTTCCACTCAAATATTGTGTGAACAGCTCGGTATAGAACGAGCAAAAATTCAGTGACCCATATTAACATGATGAGCATTGATGCAGACAGTGAAATAAATGCAACACTGACAATGCCCCACACAAGGGTAAATTAGAGAAAAGCTTGCCTAGGCATGATTGCCTGCTTGCAAGCTGGTTGGTTGGCCGACTATACCTGTATATCATAGTACATGTAAGTTGTTATATTGTAAGAATATCCCCAACCCACTCTCACAAGATATATTTTCAAATTTGGATGGTATTGTACTAGATCGTGACTTCTGGTCATCTTGGGAAGCAGCAGCTTGGGGGTAAACAACTAACTGCACAAATTCACACAAGTGACCAGTAATATTCTCTAACAATCAGTGGTGACACCAGAATATTTGTCACAGGAAGCATAGGGGAAACCTGGGGGTGGAGAAACAAGAGTTCAATTTAGTGCAAATCTGGGGATTTGACCTATATTCTGTCAATGATCCCAATTAATAACGTAATTTTCAATGATTTCTTCCCGGTTTGCAAGCAACTTGGTTGTTTTTTGGTTTTTTGAAGGTTTTCTTGGGGGGGGGGGGAGATTCTTATGGCCCCTTATGCCTACCATGTTGCCTTCCCTCCTTTACATTCCACTTAATATTTCAATTGCTTCTGCAAGGCTTTCTTTCCAGCACCCATTCCCTGAACACAATTTCAAAATGCACCAATCGATTTCCTTTTACTATGTATCTTTACATTACACAATTGACCAGTACCTAAAGTACTATAGCCTCAGGGATAATTGGCTAATGAGTATTTCAAACTTCATGACAGTCCATTAACTACATTAGACAAATATACAACTAATAAGGCAACCATGCATCATTTACATCCATGTTGTTTAGAGGACCAGGTCATTTCGTAAAGTACATTTTTTACCATGGACCCCATTTATAGCCAGCAACCTCAAGCTGAATAACATACTTGCACTGTAAGCATGCAACTCACCCAGATTTCCGCCCTACTGACTAAAATCTTCATTTGTATCTTGGTGTAAATTAGTCATCCAGTAGTTCAAAACATTATTTTGTAAAGTACACCATCATCAATCAGATGTCTGATGGTTTCAAACGCAATGTAGCAAAGTGAGTTGCAAAATTTTAGTTCCAGTATTAGATTTAATTTACAAAATAAAATCTTCAGAAGGTTCAGAAGGTAGTACTCAACTTTGTCCAAAAGCAGTGCTGGAAATAAGGGCACAATCACTACATTGTATGTGCCTACATAAAATGTCATCTGAGGGGCATAGAAAGGCTCTAAAATGTTGACACTCACATCACAAAGACACACATCCTTTAGAAGTGAGTTACAATTTTTGGATTTTATACTCATTGAATCCCATGGCAAAGAAGCCCAAAGGTGTCATTTTGAATGATTATTTTAAGCAACAAAAAAAAATTTATTGTCCATAGATCCCCTCCAAGGTGAGGGGGTCGGTCGGGTTTTTTTTAACAATTTGTTTTAAAGGTCATACCCAAAACATATATTGCCCAAATAGGTGTGAATTGGGACCTCTCTACTGTATCACTTCATTTATTTAGAAGTGTGAAGAAATTGTTTAAAAACTTTTCAGGATGTTCACAAAAAACTTTTCCTGGAATTTCCAAAATTAGAGTCCATATTCTGTTGTATGTAAAAACTTTCAAGATTTGCCCGATTGCTGGTCGTTCGGATGAGGGCATTCAACTCTGGGTGTAAACATTCAAATAATAATGATAATTGAATGGGCTCTCACACTTAATCTGTATACAGCACTACATGCATGATGAAATATTGGGTGTGGTATAATGCAAGTTCTGAAGGCGAAATCATAATCAGCTCATTCAATATTAGGATGCCTCTTCAACTTTAAGAAAGACTTCATTCTGTAACCAACACTGATGTAGTCATGCATATTGCCACACAAAACTAACACTTATTCCAATGGGAAATTACATATAAATAATGATATAAAGGAAGTTTATTGTGAAATATTATTCAACCAATTAGCTATTCATTTTGTGGAGAAGACTGAGTGCAAAAAAAATAGATTTATAGCGTGTGGATGACCAGGGATTGTGTAGCTTGTACTACAGACCATGTACCTATGGGAGAGAAACTACTGCGTACCACACGCTATACTCGCCTTGAATATTGCAGCACTTCACCATCAGCTCCTCCCCGAATCAGGAGTAGTCTTTGACAAAGACTAGGATTGCAGAATCATTGCTCCCCTCCTTTATGACATCGGATTAGGCTGATTGTCTGATTGTGAGTGCTATATTCCATTTGGTTTCACTGAACCAGTATCATCCAAGTGTGATCCGAGTGTGATACAATCAATCAAATCTGTAGCATCTACACTGTACAGATTACACCACCTTTGATAACTTGTGTATCACACTCGGACCCTACTGTCTCAAGGAAGCCAAATGGACTAACAGATGAAAATGTAGGCCTATAATTTCCAATATATTTTGTGTTGTGAACTTTGACAAACAGAGGAATACAATAAATGTTATACCTATTTATATTTAGGGCTGTGCAATAATTATGTGCAGAGGGTGAATTCTCATAATTGTCTACCAAAATCTAGTGCAATTGAAATTAAATCAAGAACTAGAATTATGTGGTTAAGTAATTAAGGCCCCCCCATCAAAAATATTAGAACTTATTTCTTTCCATGACTAATTTAGCTCTGATTCCATTTTATTTACCTCTGCACATGAAAGCTATACCAGAAACTCTCAGGAATGTAACTGCTGCTAATGTTATATCAATTCCAATAGGATTATGAATCTGGTTGAAAAATCAGCCCATCTGAACTCTTTCACCCCATTTCACAAGAGTTACAAAATTCACATAATTTCTCCAACTTCTCTCACACAGTTGAGAATATAAAATAACCAACCACAAAGAATTTTGTGAAGTGCACTCAACATTGAAGATTACACAACAAGGTCCACTGCCTTTTTTCTTTGAATAATCCAAACTATCTTTACTTGCATAAATCTTTGGTAGATTTTCCCATAGCACTGCATGCATGGCTACCTCTCAGTATGGCTGACTGTGTGAAACCTGCCTGCACTCCCTGGGTTGGATGGATGGCGTGTCGGAACTTTGAGCGACCTCATTTCCATGCCATAGTTCATTAACCTCTATTTAACAATCATAGCAAAATTTAAACTTTTAAGCTATGGGGTATCATGAATATTTTTACCCAGGTGCCGTGAATGAATACACATATTGGAGTAAACTGAGTTAAAGAACTGTGTCCTGACAGATGAGGATATTTGAGATCCTAGTGTGTGTAAAGGTCATTCTATTGAGTGTGCAATCATATTGGGGTTAAAGAACTGTGTCCTGAAAGATGAGGATGTTTGAGATCCTAGTGTGTGTAAAGGTCATTCTATGAGTGTGCAATCATATTGGGGTTAAAGAACTGTGTCCTGAAAGATGAGGATCCTAAGGCCAAGAAAAAAAATTGTTTGCTTGCCCTCAATTGAATTTTAACAATTGGGTCGGTCGGTCGGGATTTCTTTTTCTTTCTTTTTTTTTTTTTTTTTTTTTTTGATTACTAGGAAACTCTAATGTTTGTATTAATTACTAGTGCACCTGCGGCTATGAGAGCCCAGATGCTGTGAGAGCACTGGCATGATAGCGATACTGTTTGACCCCAGATGACCTTTGAACTTGGATGACCTTGGTGCAATTTTTTCATGCTCCCCTCAGTCATCTGAAGGATTCCACCTATCAAGTTTAAGCCCAATAGGGCAAAGTTTAAATGTAGCCCCTACATGACCTTTGACCTCGGTTGACCTCAATTTTGTTTTGCGCATATATTTCCCTCGTAGCAAGGATTGCACCCACCAAGTTTGAACCCGATAGGACAAAGTTTGAAATCCATGACCTTTGACCTTTGACCTTGGATGACCTCCATATAATGTTTTTCATGCTCCCCTCATATGAAGGTTTCGACCCACCAAGTTTGAACCCGATCGGACAAAGTTTGCAATTTGACCCCTCTGTAATGACCTTTGACCTCGGTTGACCTCGCTTTTATTTTGGACATATATTTCCCTCCTATCAAGGATCCCACCCACCAAGTTTGGGCCCGATCGGACAAAGTTTGAAATCTGTGACCTTTGACCTTGACCTCCGATGACCTTCAAAACTACCCGGTAAACAGCGCACGCCCGGTACCCATCTTTGTCCGAAATATCGGAATGATGCGTCGAAGCGCGGAGAAACGCATTGCCATCGAACACACAGAGCTCATTATTTTCTTAATGCTAGTGCACCTGTAGCTTTGCAGCAATGCATTCTGGGTAGACCTTACAGTGCATTTCAAATTGGGCAGACAGCCAAAAGCTGAATGAAACTTGTCCATAGTTGCCCATTACACATCTTTGTATCCACTTGCTGCTGCTTTTGCTATCCAGTTGGGGTATTTTCCCCTAGATGACCTTTGACCTCGAGGGGCCCTTCGAAAACCACCGGTTAACTTGCTTTTCCGTCACCTATCCATATCCGAAATTTCGCTCGATCGTCGAAGCGGCGGAACGCATAGCCGGACAGACAGACAGATACACAGATAGAGACCGCTTATTATTTTATTAGTACTAGTGCACCTGTAGCTTTGCAGCAATGCATTCTGGGTAGACATTACAGTGCATTTCAATTTGGGCAAACAGCCAAAAGCTGAATGAAACTTGTCCAGAGTTGCCCATTACACATCTTTGTATCCACTTGCTGCTGCTTTTGCTATCCAGTTGGGGTATTTTCCCCCCTAGATGACCTTTGACCTCGAGGGGGCCCTTAGAAAACCACCCGGTGAACATGCTTTTCCCGTCACCTATCCATATCCGAAATTTCGCCTCGATGCGTCGAGGCGGCGAAAACGCATAGCTGGACAGACAGATAGATAGATAGACAGACAGATAGAGACCGCTTATTATTTTATTAGTACTAGTGCACCTGCAGCTGTAATGGCCCTGTAGCTATTAGGTGACCTTTGACCTCGGTGGACCTCGATTTGATTTTGCGCATTATATTCCCCCCGTATCAAGGATTCCACCCACCAAGTTAGAGCCCCATCGGACAAAGTTTGAAATTTGACCCCTCCGTAATGACCTTTGACCTTGGTTGACCTCGATTTTATTTTGCTCATATATTCCCCTCGTATCAAGGATCCCACCCGCCAAGTTTGGGCCCGATCGGACAAAGTTTGAAAATTTGACCTTTGACCTTGACCTCCGATGACCTTCAAAACCACACGGTCAACATGCTTTTCCCGGCACCTACCCATGTCCCAAATATCGGATCGATGCGTGCAGCGCGGCGGAACGCATAGCCGGACAGACAGAGACCGGCTATTATTTTAGTAGTATAGATAGAAGGCTCAACATATGAAAAATCAGACAATTTTGGTGTCAAAATGAATCAACTAATATTAGAAAACAACTAAAATGTTGAACACAAGCTCTAAAATACATTTTTTTTACATCTTCAGAATGCAAAAATTTGAAAAGAAAAAAAAGACTTTTTCTGTAATTTCCAAAAATAGGGTCGGTATTCTTTTGTACAGTAAATAGAAAAAAAAACTTTTTCTGATTTCCAAAATTAGGGTTCGGTCGGTTGAGGGCAAGCAAACAACTTTTTTTTTTTGGCCTAATTGCAGCTGGGTAGTCTAGGTAGTCCCTACAGGTAATATGTATGGCATTGCACTTGGGACTTTTTGTTTCCACTTGTTTGAGTTCAAGGTGAAGGCCACTACCATGTGGAACTATTTTAAGCTCATACAGAAATAAAAATTCCCTTTAAAAAGGAAAGCCAGCCTCAATGTAGAAGAAGTCTTGTATAAAATTAGTTTGGGTCACCGTTGCATGAAAAGCTTGATCTATACTCCACTTCATGCCTGCAATTTTGCCAGCCCTGAAGAAATTTGAGTTGAACTGTTACCACTTATGCAAAGGAATTTCCTTTGCAGAGCAAGTTTCTTCACTTCGCGTTGGATTTGGTTCAACTTTTTTGGGGGTAGGCCAGCAAAGTTTCTATCAGAAAGCACATACTTTGATGGAAGTATACATCAATGCTCCCAGTTTTATGATTTTGCTGTGCAGACCATCAAAACAACCAAGTTCTCCCAATTAATTCTCCCGTGAGCAGAGCCCTAGACCACTTGCTTTAACATTGCATTACAAAGACATTAATGTCCGTACCTTCCACCTGTGGACACATCTTGTACCATCTTCACAAGGATCAGAAACAATACCTTACAGAATTCAGGATAAAGAATAATCCTCATGAAAACTGACTGTCAGAAAGTGTCTTAGACTTTTGACACCCTAACCCAGTTTTATGCCAACTTCAAGTGGCATCTGATGGCTACTGGGCAACTCCACACCAGAGCATGATCCCTATCAAATCAATGCAGATCAATGCATACGCCTGGAATCCACATCAATAATAATCGGATCCACATTCAGGAAATGAACATGTAGGGGGAGAGAGAGTTTCTTGTGAAAGCGTTACAGTGACAGTGCGACTGTATGCACGGAGGGCACTCATGATATTGTATGTGTAGGCGCTCATGGTGAGATGCCGTCTGTGCGCATTGCTGTGCACAAGATCACTTTGATCTGCATCCCTGGAGTGTGCATAGAATTAGATGCTGATCCCCCTTCCTATGTTGAGTTGCCACTGTTATACTGTATACAAAACTGACAAAACATGAAATGGTTGTGTAAAATTTAGTTTGGATGGCTAATCTACTTAGTTCTTAATCAGATTAGACAGAATAATACTAAGTTGCTTGTGCCAAGTCTAGTAATTTATCAAATTTTTATGATGAAGAGAAAATGCACAAGAAACAAATGAGTAAGTAGATTAGTCCCATAGCGCTGGTCCTAGTGTGCTGACTGACCCTCCCTGATTACACTCCTTGCCCTGACACAATTAGCAGCCATGCACATCTGAGCCAATTCTAGTCCTGTAAAGATATAGAATTAGGTCTCTTGAAAATTAATATTCTTGCATGAATGATAGTTTAAGATTCAAATTTGGTGTGTGGACAAACATAAAGGGTGAAATTTCCTTCAACTCAAAAATATTAAAATGAAAAGCTATTATTAGGAATTCCGATTTGTACAACTTGCTCTTTGGCCTCAAAAATAAACATATGCAAGAGATGAGATCGCAGCCGCAAGATGATGAAATTGGATCCTCGCACTTAGTGTGTGTGACTCTTAGGCAAACACAAACACACTGGAGCTTTAACTCTCATTTCCTGGCTTGTACAGAGAAAATCACCTCCCAGGACTCGCTGCAGTTCAAAAGGAATCATTCCTCCAATAGATATGGCATCAGGTTAATCACTGGTTAGCTCATACAAGCTGCTGATGGGATTACCTAGCAAACACAAAACCTAAGTATACAGTAAAAAGTTAATGTTAGGATTAATGGATTATATTATAAAGGGTAATACAAAAAGGTACAAAATGTTTTTATTAGCATTCAAAACATTTTAGAAAACTTGCTGCAAAACATAAAAGTGTTGACAAAAATGTTTAAAAATTCAACATTTTGAATTGTTGTTAGAGCTTTCTTCATATAAAACATTCTTAAAATGTGTTCATGACTTATAACCTGAATATTGAATGTTATTAAAACTTTTTGACCAAAACCAAAAATGTGTAATACTGTATAATGGTTTTACAACATTATTTGGTTGCTGGATACATATCTTTTAAAAGAAAAAGGTATTTGAAACTTGCACAACTTCCTTTTTTCCTTTTTACAATTCAATCTTAAATAATAAAATTGCAGGTAAAGTATAAAGTCCACGTACGTATTCACAATAAAATTTAAGTCTGCCAATAAAACGTAAAATAAATGCAATGACTCTATAGAATGGCTATCATTTACGCCTATACATTCATGGCTTTTTTCTCATACATACGTATACATACATAAAGATATTTATATAGCGCCTTTAAAATTTATCAAAGCGCTGAACTACAACATCTACTATCTCACATTAACTTTACATGGAGGAATGAATAGTAAATTGGCAAGACATTTTGACATAATTTCAATTCACTGAACACAAATTTAATTTGGTCTTTTCATTACAACCAATTCATCCAGTGTTCAGAGTACTGTAACCTGCATATCACCAGCAAACTTTTTAGCATTTCTATTTTTGTGTATCATTATGTCTGGAGAACACATTAATTTTGGGTCTCTATATATCTGAGCATGATTTTCCAACATACTACAAAGAAAACAGGTTCCACTTGAAGGCACTAATTACTTCACTGTTTGGGCAATGAAATTATCATACAAAAATCCATCAAAAATTAAACTTGGGATTCATCACATGATCATGAGAGCAGGGTGTCTGCATTGCGATTATAAAGCATATTACCATCATTCATGACCTACAACACTCAGGGAAATGGCATGTCAAGAGTTTTGAAGGCATAATTTCTCCTTCAGTAGGCTACATAATTGTGTTAATGGAGTTGGTCCATATTTTTGTTCTCTTTCAATTTTCAGGTATAAATTTCAATATTGAAGCTCCAGACATTGGTTTTATTTTTGCAGTAAGCTTAAATATTTTTTTCCAAAAATGTGTCGTAAATGGATAACTAATTCTGCTAATGCCAATTTCGTTGATTTTGTTTATGAGATCAATCTCATCACTTTTCAAACACCTCTGGACGAGAACCAAAAATTTAATTTTATGTGGACTTACCTTTACTTACAAATGATCCAAGATATAATTTTCATAAGAATTTGAAAAAATAATTATGTTAAAAATACTTCAAACATTTCTAAAACTGCCTTTGTCTCAAATGCTTTATATACACCACAAACTGTAATGTATTGGAACAGGCAAGGTGGGGAGCCTCATGACCACTGACGTACAACATAGGCCCCCAAATATCATTCACAAGGTAGCTGAAGAAGGCCCCTTGCATCCTTCCGACGCAAGGTTGCTCAAGGTGGCCCCTAAATATCATTCACAAGTTAGCTGAAGGAGGCCCCCTGCATCCTTCCAACGCAAGGTTGCTCAAGGAGTAAATCTTACTTGTCACTAAATCTAATAATAATTACAATATCAGTCTGTCTGTTTATGTGAGCATGCACTAGTAAAGGGCATCTCAATAATCAGAGAATATACATTGTAAGACAGGATTCTTATTATTGGAGGATCATGGAACATGGCTCTGTGTAATTCTTGGCAATATGGTATGATGGATGTCAAATTACTCCAAAATCAAATCAACATCAAACAGTAAGATGTCAGGTCAAGGAGTCTAAAAATTTGCCTGCATCACTGATATGCATTTCTTTTTATTTTCTCTTCTGTCATTGATTCCCCATTATATTATGCTGACGGTCAAATGGGGGCAAGGACCCAAATAAGTCCCTGTTAGAATCTTGCATTTGCCCTTCAAATATGCGCATTTCTTTTTTTCCTCTGTTGTTCCCTTTGTGCTGACCAATTTGATCTACATTCAGTGGTGAGGGGGGGGGGGACAAAGGCCCATGAAAGGTGCCCCCTGGAAAATCCTAGCTATTACACTAGATGTATACTTCCAATGCAGATGTTGATGCGCGAGTACTATTAATGTGAGGAATCATGCATCAAGTTTTACATGCACATAGGTGATAAAGACACCAAAACATGAACTAAGACAGTCATGAAATGAAGTGCAAATCTGCATGAATATTGTATTCTGCCTGTGTACTCATAACCCTGCCAATACTGTATAACTAAGGTCTGATGAATCAAAATGAAACATGCAAGTTCCCCCTTCATATGTTGATAATGACCATATTGTAAACAGATGTTGTGTGATGAAGAGTTTTCCTATCAACATTTAATATTGTCCTCAGTGTTTTTAAATTCAATGAAGACATTTGCATGAATTGGGTCTTTTTGCTGAATTGGTACAAGGGCTGGTCTAGTTTACAGAAGAGCAATCACTATGGACCACAATAGCCTCATCCCAATGGCATAGTCTAATAACCTCAATTACATAATCATAGTACAAAATTTGACCTCAAGTTGCAGAGTATGAGGTTTTTGTACCCAAATTTTCAAATGTCATTCAATGAATGTACAAATGTATTGGGATTTAAGAACTGTGCCCCTGATAATAGATGAGCATGTTGTGGATCCTAGTGAATGATCATTGGAATTTCTACTGTGAAACCTTGCAAATCTGAATGTGAATCAAATATTATTTCAGTACTCCACACATACAGGTATACCATAATAATTATCGTACACATACAACTGTAGATATCCCGAATGTCACCTTTTCACTTAGTAATGTCACCCATCCATCAGCCTCCCTACTGTTATCACAGAAGTCTCCAGCAATAACAACCAATCCCCTGGACTGAACTAGCGCTGCTGGAAATTAGTCCGCAACATCAACCCTATCAGTCTCTGCTTCAGATCACTGGATCACTCCATGCCAGGTATTAGCCAGAGACATAGACCCACCCACCAGTAATTTAGATGGGTAATCAAAAAGATTGACAGATAAAACAACATTCAAACATTTCTTTTTTCATAATTGTTTGCCCAATTGCTCCACAAATTTCAAATCAATAAGCATGCAGTGATAACTTTTTATGAATTTATAGGACAAGACAAGTAATTCCTAGTACTAGCTATCACCAAACGACCAAATGTTTTCTCTATAAAAATGACCAGAATTTCAAAGTAAAAGCTCTCACCAAAATCTATTTAATCAATTTACACTACCTTTTTAAAATGTTTTTATTTCAAAATGTGCAACTTTTCTTGCCTTTTTGTGCAATGTTTCGGCCATAAATTGTGCAGGTATCACTGAAATGATCCCCATTTATAAAGGTCTCACTCAATGATGCCCTTTTTGCTCATTCATAAAGATAAAATATTCCAAGAAAATAACATAACATCATCAAAATACCTGTTAAAATGTGAAATTATGTTACCAAATAAAAATCCTTATTGTTGCCTCCCAACCTTTTTGCAGTCAATTGTACATTTCAGTTTCCAGTCCACTTTGCACCTATTTGGTATCGACATCAAGCATTCCATAGCATAAGTATTGAAGTATGGGGTCATTTGCACACCTGGGGATCAATATTGCACTCTACAACTGACTACTAGAATTCACATTATGCAGTAACAGTGAAGCATGGCAAAGGCATATTTTGTTCCAATATGATCATAATTTCAACGATGGAGGTATGATTCAACCAAAGTATACTAACTTTAACTGCTGCTTCACAGTGCAAGCTCATCTATAGTTTCTTTTTATAGAAATCAATACTACCTGGTAGTCCTGTATCATCAGTCTGGTCGACTGATATGCACCATAAACTGTTCCCCCTCGGACAGCCAATCATTATTTTCAGTTGAAACCCCTCTAAATTATTAGCAGCATATTATCCAAAGATTCAGTATCTAGCCAAAATCATTAGACAATGACCTGCAAGAGGAATATATGCCAATTCTACACCTTCGAGGCTCTGTGTGGGGGGAAAACGAGGACACACACATACATAAATGGCATTAAACACAAACCACAACCCAGTTGGAGGGGCAGTCCCTGCTTGGATTGTGAAAAATTTTCAGAATCGACACCACTGCTAAAATAAACATGCAGTGATTTATATTAAAACCCACAAGCCTCAGCACACTTTGCAGAAAGGCCAACTGCGGACAATCCTTTTAAAAAGGATGCTCCTCTTGCCATTTGATTGATGGCCGGCCACAAATAGTGTATCATAAAGTAATATAGAAGAGTCGGGTAGCATTCAATCATATCATGTCTTCCCTGCAGGGCACATAGGACTTTATCATTACATCACTCAGTGAGCATGTAAGCCATTGGGGAATTCTAAATTTTGGATTCATTTGTCCATGATGACACTTATTGTTTTCGGGAAAACTTTACATGGATTTCATTTTCATCACTGGTTAATGACAATTTGTGTGATTTCTGTAAGAGATAGGCAGACCAGCTTCTTGCTATCTTGATGTCACACGTACCTGTCCTAATTAGCACCCATGACACATGAAAAGCATGAGGCATTTTGTAAATACTATGAGTTTTTCGTTCTTTTGTTATACGATTGTATCATGAAAACAAGTCTAGATTGCAATTCCTATATGGTATCCCATATGGTATATATTTGGAACTGTTTGGAACTCGCTTCCAAACAGCCTCCGTAACACACATTCGCTTACGCAGTTCAAAAAGCAACTTAAAACTCATCTTTTTTCTTCGTGCTTTTCCGGATTCACATATGTAACTTGTTTGTCTTTATTGTTTGTGCGCCTTGAGTTCTTTTGAAGATTGTGCGCCTACTAAGAACCCTCCATTATTATTATTATTTATTATATATTGTAGAATACCATTTTGAAACAAATGAGTGGTTTTAGTATAGTATGAAAGAAGTGGACAGACACCCACAAAACATATGGTGGTCTTACAATAATACATTTTTGTACAGCCACCTGCACCTGTATAAGTAATGTAGTTGCTCAAACTTCAAATAATGTTTTTATGGTGGGTGTATTTGGATGTGTGTTTTTTTATCTGCCTTTCTTTTGTCAAAAAAAGCACTCATGCTTGTTGTACATAATTCTACAGAATATTCTTTTGAATGATCATGGCAAAATGACTTGTTTTACTTGATCACATTAGAATGTACCAGGCTTCCCGTTAGTGTGCGTCATTGCGTCCAGACGCGTATTTTACACATTTGGACGCAAGTTCACATGGCTAATCAAGTATTTTGCGTCCATGTCACATGAATGTGGACGCAGACAAAACTTCGAAATTTTATCATTAATTGATGATAAAAATAAGAAATTTTATTCTTTTATATTTTTAAGATAATAAAAGCCCCAAAATTTTGACCCACCTGCTGAGAATTGAAGTAAATTCTGCAATATTTGTAAATGCAACGTCAGGAAATCGTGCACTTTTTGCATGCTTTCCGGACGATCGCTGTTTGTTTGATGGCTGGGGAAGTCCCGATTGATTTGTTTACAAGTAAGCACATGCCGCTAACGTTTATTTAATTATTTATCACAACCTGACAATATTCAATTTTTAATATTTTAAGTTTATTTTCTCATAAATAATCTAGGTTTCCTTTATAGGTATTATTGTTACGATGAATAAAAGCAATTTTAAAGAAAAAATCGAAATGATAACCCTTTTTCGTATTATTTGTGGCAGCGCGTGTTTTAGTTTTTGTAGCATCAACACCACGTTAATTTAAAAAAGAATGCGAAGTGAAAGTCTGAACGAAAATTGCTCAAGATTGACAGACTTTGCTCATGTTTTTGCACCTGTTTTTGACCACGTTTCGGACCAAAACTGACACAGAAATGAGAAAAATTATCATAGCGAATGGAGATGGAATATCACGGCGAAAATGCACTTTTATTTTTTTGATGAGGTGTAGACCCGGGGTACGTGTGTATCGTCATAATCGTGAATTTCAGATGGACACACAAAAATCTGTCTGGACGCAAGTTTTTGCAACCTCGTCAGCAAACTTGCGTCATTACGGACGCACATTTTTAAAACCTTAACGGGAACCCTGGAATGTACAACACTCACCTTTCTCCCCAGGACAATTACAACTTCTCAGACTTCAAGAAATATATATGATATCTCATACTGCAGAATTTTAAAAGCCTTTTAAAGTGAAGGTTGTATTACAAGAATTTATTTATTTATTTATTTATTTATTTTATTTATTTTTTATTTATTTATTTTTATTTTTATTTTATTTTTATTTTATTTTTATTTTATTTTTTATTTTATTTTTATTTTATTTATTTAATGACATCTTTAACGAGGGTAAACCCTGATCAGTGCAAGCACTGCTTTCCACAGGGGCCCTCGATACAATAAACAAATGATTTACAAAGAAATAATACACTTAGAAAGTCATTGCACCAATTGAAAATACAAGATATAAAACAAATAAATATTATAAAATTACAAACTACATAATATATACAGAGTAATACCATAATATATTTAAAATACTAAAACACATGAGACTATAAACAGAATAGACTAGTTAATAGGCTTGTAAAATGTGCTCCTTGAGCGACTTTTTAAAATTGATAATATTGCTAATTTGTTTTAAATTGTCAGGGAGATTATTCCATGCTGTTGTTCCAGAGTACCTGAAGGAACGTTTACCAGTTTCAGTATGAACAGAAGAATGGAAAACATTTTTATTTGTAACAAATCTAGTGTTGTATGAGTGAATGTTTATTTGTGAGTGAATGTTGTCCCTCAGGTACTCAGGAGCCACATTATTAATACATTTATATACATAAGAATAATTCTAAAATAATCAGCCCGCTGATTTACCTTCATCCAATTGAGTTGTTTGTACAAATCCTTCACATGTAAATCCCTACCTTTACACCCAAGAGTCAGTCTGGCTGCTCTGTTCTGTAAGACTTGAATCTGATTAATATATTTATTTGCGGCAGTTGACCAAATTGTACAACAGTAGTCGATGTGAGACAAGATGATAGCATTACATAAAATATTACGAGTGTATTGATCAATATACCAACTTAACCTTTTTAAAACACCAAGTTTTTGTGATATTTTGCTAGCCATTTTTTCAATATGCTTATCCCATTTAAGTTGCGGGTCAAACCATATACCAAGATATTTAAACTCATTCACATTCTCAAGAATTTCATTATTGATTTTTATTTCCAAGTCACCCATTTTTCTTGTTCTTTGGTGTGTTCCAAAAGTCATAACCTTTGTTTTAGAGGCATTAAGTGTTAATTTGTTGGTGTTCATCCATTTAGAAATATGGTCTAGATCCTGGTTTAAAACATGCTCAATTTCAGACTTATTGTTTGAACTAAACAAAACTGCAGTGTCGTCAGCATATAGGACAACCTTACTTTTGTTGATTGCGTTGGGAAGATCGTTTATGAATAAAATAAAAAGAAGGGGCCCCAATATTGAGCCTTGAGGCACACCGACTGTTACTGGTTGCAGATCAGATTGCACACCATCCATTAGAGTTGTTTGCTCACGACCTTTCAAATAATTTGAAAACCATCCCAACTCAGTGTCTTTGATTCCATACCAGGACAGTTTGCGAAGGAGAACAGTATGAGACACCGTATCGAATGCTTTTTTAAATCTAAAAATACAGCCCCAGAATCACTCCATATTTAATACCAATTTAAAGAAAAGTTTTGCCACTATGAGTTATTCAAACTACACAGAAAACCGAGAATGCAGTTTGAAAATATTTCTACCTGTAACAAATCTTTTGTAAACCACTCTGCTCTTTTCACAATTTAAAAACTAATAGATGTGAAACAACTTGTTTTTTTTTTGTTGAATTTCAAAAGTTTTGTAAAAAGTTTTACAGCATAAAAAAATGAATGGATTACAATTAATTACAACTAATTGCTTTCTGCACAATGAAAGTACAGTACAGGGTTATAGTAACAAAAATTCCTTTAAAAAGGAAATGGGCGTACAAAGCAAAAGTGCCCATGATACAAGCTTCAAATTGTTACAATTACTTTCTCTGTATAAAGTTTTGTACCTTGACTGAAGTTGTGCAAAAAATATAACTTCTACTTTGAAGGCTGAATGCTTTAGGAACAGGACAGAGAGCCAGGTGCAACAAGACAGCAAATGATGCAAGCAAATATGCAAGGACAGCAAGTCTTTATTGAATACACTTGACCATGAAGTCCTCATTTAGCCACATAAGTTCCTGGGTATGTATTTCTGCCTTATTAGCAGCCTAGCCAGCCAGTCAGCTAGCATAGCTAGCCAATAATCTTGACAATAACACTGCTAGACAGGATCACCATGCACCTGTTCAATGCCCAGGTATACAAAAACATCAATATGAGGGATATCATCTAGGAAGCTGGACGACTTCCTAGAGATTTTATGCAAGGCAATTTTGCTGGTGATAGTGGCATACCACTTTATCGACTTTGTATGTTTGTTGCTTGCTATGGGGCTGTTAAATATTTACGCCAAGGAAAGGAGTTTTGACAAAATAAATGATAAAAAATTGTGTGTTAACCTTGTGTCCACTCCAACTTTTGGATTCCCCCTTGTTTTCCCTTTTCTCAATTTAAAACTTAGCATTCCCCACCCCATGGTTCAAGTAAACAATTCAGATTCCCCCTCAAGACAAAAAAAAAAAAAAAATTGGATTGCCCAATCCCCCTGCATATATTGAATGGTCCCTATGCAAATTTGTGGTCGGCCTAGTGCCTATGAGTATGACATTTTAGCTGATCAAGTGCATACACCCTATATGTACCCTCCTCCTCCTAGGACCCCACACCAAACACTTTGGAACCCTGTTTTGGCCTAGAGATATCTTAGGCACATGTTACAATACTTTCTATAGTTGCTGATGTTTAGTAAGCAACATTTTTTAAAGTGATGTTTCTAAATTAATTTTTGTGTAATTTGTTACCCACTATTTACCTAAGTAGGGCATAAATCTTCATGGCGTATCCAGACATTTTGGATAGTGAGGTTTCACTTATAAACCAGATCTTCATTTGGGGTTATATAAACCAAGGTTCCTATCAGCTAAGGTTAAAATCTATTAATAGCGAGGCAAACTGGCGGCCTCGCATCTCGCCCTTCGGCCTCATTGTTCGAACATGCTCGGCTTTGCCGAGCCCCCCCCACATAGCCGAGGTCATTCTCGAAGGACTATTCCCATGCGTACAACAGCAGGCAAACAGCGTGTTTATACTGAGCATACGGCTTTTTGACCCGCTATTTTCCGGGCACAAAATACCGATCACAATTCGGCCACCGTTACCAGCTTGTTTCTACTGAGACCAGAAAGCCGTGTCTCGCACGATGCACAGCATTTTTTTCCTGTAAACCGGAAGTACGGAAAACAGATTTGACGGTTGTAGGCCTATCCTAAATTTAAATGTCTACGCATGGCAGCTCATGGCATATGACCTACAATCACAATTTAGTGTTTTCGTAAAATACAAATTGCATTAATTCACCAGTGGATCTAGTAATTGGCTATTATGATAATTAATTTACAGCCAAAATATAACCAATTTATTAACTATAAAGAAGTAGGCCTAGACTAAGTAAAGTCATATCCATTTTACTTCATCAAGTTCATGCGAGTCACACATCATGCCAGTGTATATAATATCAGAAAGAAGGAACCTACTACATTATAGGCCTAGGCTAGACTATACAAGTAGAATATAAATCGCGTTATTTTTGCAACACGAATGACCTCGACCCGGCAACCGATCACACGGCTCGTTTCTACTGCGCGGATTACACGCTTTGACACGGCATGATCCACCTCAAGAGGTGGATCACGAAAGGCGAGCACATGGGCCGGCATGACACGGCAACCGATTACCCAGATCGTTTCTACTGGGCTTGTTACCCGGTATGACCCGGCACGGCACGGCATGGCACGGAATTTGGCCCTCAGTAGAAACACGCAGATACACACACCTTCTCCCTTGCATAATATTGTTGCTGGTGTAGACTGGGATTATTGCAGTATTGGAACAAATAATCCCTTGCCCATGTATCAAACCAATCTATCATCATTATTGCTTTTCAAGTTGAACTATTCACTGCACAATAAGTGTAATTGTGATTACTTCCAAATTCTGAATGGAACCATAACAAATATACTGTCATAAATTATTACCATTCATATCAAGGCTCTGCACACAGGTCAAAGTAACTTTCTTTTGGTACTGTGAAAATTCCTGTTTAATCACTTGTCACCACTCCTTCAAATTTTTAAAGAAGTTTTAAATCAGGAACTTGTCATAGAACTGGCCCGGTTCCCTTCGATCACAATGTATAAATTGCGAGCGCACAGCACAAACAGCAAGCTAGCGCGTAGCGCGAGCAATGAGCGCGTCAGCATGAAACCTACTCTACTTGACTACCCTAACTACTTGCATGAGAATGGCTTTTTTGAAAACTGCCTGCGAGTGAAATTTGGACAACAACACTGCCTAAAATTCAGGTAAAAGCCTGAAAATTCTCATGCCTGACATTGGCTATTGATACCCCATGATTGATACGTGTACCTTCATGGTTTTTACCATGGCTCTAAACAAGAGCTAGGCATGTAGCAAATACCTGGTGCTCTCTGTCAGTCCAAAAACTGCTTTGCTCACAATATTTTGAGGGGCCTAGCAATAAGCAAAAAAAGAGAGAATTGTGTCAACGGGCCACGTGCGTACGTTTTTACATTTTAGCATGAGAGAAATTTGGATTGTGAAGTGGCCCAAAAATGCTATAAAAGAAGATGAGCATTTTACATAGCTAACCGCTTAGCAATTTTCCCCCATTTGCTTCTGACACAAAAAAGATTTTTTTTCTTTTGTATTGGTTTTTTTTTGTCCAAGACTTGCAATGCCTCTCTCTACCAGCAACAATGACAATAACACACAACACTACAACCGTATTGCACTCTACATGTACAGGCAAAATAAGACACCATTGAAGGCCCCCACCATCTTCAACACCTCACACTAATTTAGTCTAGGTTTTTAATCATTATGATGGGACATGCAAGGTTTGCTCTACAGTGCTATCTCTTCTACATACTAGTAATGTACATGTATATAACTGTATCCAATACTGATGGACTTGGATAAATATCCATTTTAAACATCAGTTGCATCCTACCCAATGACCAAATAGTCCACTAATAATTCTCTAAAAATCAAGTCAATATTTGGGTAATATATCACTGTTTCTGCCCCATTAAGTGATTTTCAGGTCATCTCCATGGATGACTTTTTCCATATTTATGACACATGTCACTGGTTTTGCATAATTATTAGCAGTTTTGTTCAACCTGCCTTTTTGACACCGGTCTAATATGTCTAATATGCTATAAAGCCAGGACAATAGGGCAGAAAACCCGGGCAGAAATATAGGAACTAAGGAAATTCATGCACTGGGTACTAAAAGGAATGTACCCTAATTTGAGATATTACTTGTACCATATTATAGCAAGGCACAGGAAGTTAAAGTGGGACTTTATTGCATCAAATTTGTGAAATTGAGCAAAAACTATCAACTGGAGTGAGTATCCAAATGACTCATTCAAGTTTTAATCCTCACTAGGAAACATCGGAGGTCTGACGATTTGTGCATTGACACCATCTTTGTCCGACACCTTGACTACATGTACAGCATTCACAACCCAATTAGTGCCCCTTCCCTCACAACTGTCTAAGCACCCCCCCCCCCTTTTTAATGCCACAATATTCCATTAAAAGGTCTGAATAAAATTACCTTCTACACCTTCCGGCTTATGATTATGGTGATTTTAACTTCAGATAAACTGCATTTTTAATGTTCATATGGGTAAATTTATCAAAGCACCTCCTGAAAGTGACCGACTTACAGGGCATGGGCGCTAACTAGGAACATATTGCAAAGGGTGTGACCATAGTATACAAATCTTGTTTGATATCTGTGTATTCTGCTTTCTTGAATGTGTACTGAAACTGAACAAATTTCACTAAAAATACCAAAATGGGCAGATTTTTCTGAGATAAAAATAGATAATCTGCATAATTTACTCAATGTAATTATGATTCATACTACAATTTCCAGTCAGCTTTTCCCCTGGCATCAGTCCAATGTCCACACATCCATTTACTTACGACCTTGGTAAACTTAATGTTGTCCAATCAGCCATAGCGTAATGATTTCACTATTTTCAAGTATTCCATCTCAACAATGCTCTTGAGTACTAATGGGCAGGCGCTCTCACAGATAGATGCAAGGGGAAAACAATCTCAACTGACTGACCACCCTTGAACTACAAGTTACAGAATCACTTTGATTAAAGGGATGTTGACCATGCCGCTCTATGCTATTTATTATGGGGTTTTTTAATATTTTGGGTGTGTCTTCAAGAAATCAATTCTGTGGGGGGCAAGGTGTCTTCACATTTTTTTGTACGGGTATGTGTGACACAGACTTTTGGATGCCAATTTTTCACACAAAAAAAAACCCTAAATTTGCCCTACTTGCACACTTTCAAGGGCTATTTTGCCCGAATACTTGGTCTCCGCTGATAAGGCCCTTGAAACTCGATTTCCTGTTTCAAGTCACCCGCACATGTTTTTTTCACTGAGAGATTCTGGAACTAGGAAGAAAGAAAAATGTGTTACATTTCAAATGAATTAGGACAAAACAGGGGCAAAGAATGCTACCATGACTAAACCAACTAATATATAAAAACCCACAAGAAACTCAACACAACGCAGTCTAAAATGGAGAAAAAAGTCCCGGTATTATTTCTTTTGAAGACCTCTCTGGATCACATGCCATATATAGACCTAATCAAGATGCAAAACCTCCCACTGGAAATCAAAATCTTGTATGTTGAGTTAAGCCTCTTACAACGCTAAATACCATTAAATGGCACAAATGCATGATTTCATCAAGCAACCACATGATGCAATCAATCACCAAACCATCACATTTTCATTAATACTTTCAATTAACGGTAGAGTACCACTGTGCAATTCTTGTAACTAAGGGACAGTCATTTAATACTTGGATACTTAGATCAGGGACATAGGTAGCTGTTGAAACGGTGCAAGCGAAGTGAGCAAGCCGAACGTTTGATCGGAGCACCATCTTTTTTATGAATCGGGGAATAGGCTATGATGGTATCACCCCCTCTTTTTTTTATGAAATATCATCATCCAAATACTGGAAATCGGTAAACAAAACAGAAAATTTACATCTGTTTTTCCTTTTCTAGTTCTAAATTTTGAGAGGACGCTTTTGCATACTAATACAAGTTTTTGCATCAATAATATGCCCCATTTGCCGAAATGCTTTGTTTTTCCATATTTATTCATTCTGCACTGTTTTTTGTAAATTATCATACAAATTCACACCTTAGGGAAAGCGACTGACCTGACTTAGACTAGTTTCATCTGTTGATGACCTTTGATATTTCTTGAGACAAAATGCCAGAGCTAATCACACAATTTACTTCTTATGTAGTGATATAGAGTAACAGATTCATTTTACTCAAAATCAACCTGGTCTGTCTGACGCTTACAACAGCGATGAAAACAATTGCTGTAATTTTGGCAATATTTATAAAAATTTGCCATTTTCACAA
Organism: Amphiura filiformis; assembly: GCF_039555335.1. Classification (NCBI taxonomy): domain Eukaryota; kingdom Metazoa; phylum Echinodermata; class Ophiuroidea; order Amphilepidida; family Amphiuridae; genus Amphiura; species Amphiura filiformis. The sequence goes on along the minus strand of NC_092644.1, from coordinate 61,408,620 downwards.
ACATCAATGATGTCATTTTATGAGCTGCACTGCTTACGATCTGCCTTATTTGAATTGGAGACAAACTGGCACTAGAAAAAAAATCATTATATGTTTTATTTCGCCGTCAGATCCGCTGTTGTGGCGTGTGGTGGTGAACTCAATGACATGTAATTGTGAGTACACGCTGGTTCAAATCCAAACGGTTCTGATTTTTTTCTCCTTTATTATAGTGCCAGTTTATCTGAGCTCCAATTCTTTATCTATTATATATTTCTTAGGCATGTATCTTCTGGATCCTCGCATTTAATATTGTTAAAATAAAATGTCCCACATTGACTGATGTCCGCAAGGCCACAGCAGATGCAGATAGGCCGCCCCCTGTCTAAATTAATTTCAATGGCTGTGAGACATTTCCGAGAGAAAAAAATAGTAATGTTGAATTCGCCAGCAGATCCACCATGACCTGTTGTGGCGTGTGGTGGTGAACTCAACGACATGTAATCGTGAGTGCGCGCTGGTTCGAATCCGAACGGTTCTGATTTTTTCTCTCCTTTATTTATAGTTAACCAGTTTGTTTGAGCTCCAAATGGCAATTCTTATTTATTATATATTTTCTTAGGCATGTATTCTCGGGATCCTCGAATGTCCTGCTAGGACACAGCAGATAGGCTGCCCTCTTTCTTTATATAATTAATTTCAATGACCGTGAGGCATTTCCGAGAGAAAAAAATCATTTCGTTTAATTCGCTAGCAGATCCGCCATGAGCTGTTGTGGCGTGTGGTGGTGAACTCGGGGGTGAACTCATTCAACTCAACATCATGTAATGTGCTTTTATGGCTATTTTGGAATTACAATGCATTCCGAAGAGTCATTTCCGAATATTTCCGAACTAGGGTGTCATTTTATTCGCATCCCACGTTGATCATTGGGTTGGATCGCTAGATATTAAGTGTTTGAAAAATGACTTTTTGCAGATAAAAAATAGCAAATTTTCACTAAACCCAGTTCCTGCAAGCCGATGTATAGACAAATCCAATTTCACACATTCCTACACCTCAATGGCAGCCATAGCTGGGTCCCCCCTTAGGTCTATTCCACCTAAAATGTGAAATGATATGAAACTGCATTCCATCACCTGTGTTACACATGGACAAAAGAATGATGAAAGTTTACAACACAATACAATTCAACATCGATTTTTAAGCAGATTTAATCCACCCAATTGGGCAGTAACAACACCAGTTTGGTGCAGACGGGACCCAGTAATAGCCGACTGAATTCTGACCATCACTTGGCGAGTTGGATTCGTCTATACCCAAAAGGTGTTTTTTTTCGGGGAATGGGGATTTTTTAAGGAAGATAAAACTTAATTTCTACTAGTGATTTATTATATTCAGGGTCAGAAATTCGGCGAGAATCCATTCTCGCAAAGATTCTCGTCAACAAGATTGCAAGAATCTTAATAGATTCTCTTAAATATTTCAGTTTATCATACAAAGTTATATGGCGAGAATCCATGGATTCTTGCAAAATTCCACTTAAATGGAGAATCCAAAAGGATTCTCGCACTTTGTTGCGAATTTCTGACCCTGATATTATGGACAGCTCATGGGCTCATTGTACTTTTAAGTTTTGATATGTTGCTTGAAAGCTGCAAAACCACTGATGACGGACATTTGACGCACCCAGGTAAAGTGATTGACAATGACGCACCTTTGTCTTTATATGTTGTGACTGACCAGTGGCTTTCTTGACTGTACCCTGCGTCAACAATTTGACGGTAAATGACCCACCCATGGCCATGACACACCTTTCCCGAGGGTCGTATTAGTGCTTCATACAAATGACAGGTGCATTAGTCTAAATGTTGCTATTTAAAATATTAATTTATGCAACAAACAGAGAGATTGTCGGCCGATGTCGGGCTAGTTGCTTCAAATTAAAATAAAATGTTTACTGTCATTTTAAATCATCATAATGTAAGGGGCAGTACTTTTTGTCCTTCCGTACTTTCAAAAGTAACGTTTTGTTGATGCCAGAACATTATGTTAAGGGATCTAAAATGAGCGTTTATTATGTTTATTACAGTATTTTTGTGGGACATGAGAGCACCTCAGACCTGTCGATTGCATTCTGAATACTGAAGCATGTCTTTCTGATATCAAATAATTTTCATTTTTGAAAATCACAATATAATACAAATTTTATGACAAATTATAAAAATTTGATATTTTTCAAATTTTGATATATAACAGTCCTCGAGTAAATTATATAAATCTAATGACATATTCTTAAAGTGTAAGTAGCAGGGAGGAAAAGCCGACGGTAAATTGAAAATTTTGACCTTTCATATTGAAGATATGGATTTTTTCCCAAAAAAGACCTAATTTTTTTGGTGTTTTGGAAAAAAATCCATATCTTCAATAATGAAAAGGTCAAAATTTTCAATTGATCGTCGGCTTTTCATCCCACCTACATACACCTTACGTATAAATCATCAGATTTATAAAGTTTACTTCAAGTACTGTTAAATATCAAAAATATCAATTTTTAATGATTTGCCATAAAATGTGTATTAAATTGAGAATTTCAAAAAATCAAAATTATTTGATATCAGAATGACATTCTTCGTATTCAGAATGCAATTCGATATGTCTGATGTGCTTTAATGTCCCACAATAAATACTGTCCAAACGTTCATACCCCAGCCCTTAATACATCCACCACAAAATTACAAACAAAATGTTATCATTTGATTTTATTCATTATATTCATAACAATAATAAGCAAAGAAAAGTTTAAGGAAACATTGATTACTTGAAAAAATTAAGGGGGTACTACACCCCTGCCAAATTTTGTGCCTATTTTTGCATTTTTTTCAAAAATTACAGTGCATTGGCGACAAGTAAGATATGTATATTATAGGGGCAAGGACTACAACTACTGCACTGGAATTTTTATTTCAGCACAGACAACAGTTGTGTAGTTACAGTCAAAAATGAGGGAAAACCAATATTTGATCAATAAATCAATAACTACTTGCCCTGAGTTGCTGAATTTTCAGTGCAGTAGTTGTAGTCCTTGCCCCTATAATTTACATATCTTACTTGTCACCAATGTACTATAATTTTTGAGAAAAATGCAAAAATAGGCACAAAATTGGTTAGGGGTGTAGTACCCCCTTAACTTAAAACATTCAAATATAAATTCTTTCAAGTTGTGATAAATAATTAAAACATTAACCGCATGGCAGCAGTCTGGCACGCCTTACTTACAAGATTTCATGACATTCCATTTACAAATATCGCAGAATTTACATCAATTCTTAGCAGCTTGGTTAATATTTTGGGGCTTTAATTACCGGTACTTTTAAAATACAAAATGAAGGGAAATTTCTTATTTTATCAAATGATTAAATTTTAGAAGCTTTTGCAAAATACTCTATCGGACCAGTTGTAGTACTACATGTAGCAACTACAAAATTCGAACGTTTGAGGACTTGTTCTCAAGTTGTAACAGGTGCCATAGGGTGTCCTCAGTGTAATTGTTTTCATTATAAATGTCGCAAAATATTAATATTGACAATAATTAACAACCTGTTTGATATTCAATATTCATACATTGCTCACCTGCTATGTTATTTTATGGTGAAAAATTATTATTATGTGTAATTTGCAATAATTTTTGGAGCAACGATTTCTTCATACCGACGTCTCTAAGTATGCATGTGAATGAACATTAAACACCTTACATATAAACACATACACAGCACAAGTTGGAACTCCCGGTCGGAGCCGGGAGTTTCAATTATTGGAACTGCTAGTGCTATCGGACATCTGAAAATTGTGTTCGAATACCGTAAACGTTCGCCTAATGGCGCCCCTGGGCTCCTTTGCCTTGGGGTAAATTTCATGTACAAATAGAGAGCTCCCTCCTCTAAAAATCCCAACAAGAATTAAGTGCACGTGTCCTTATTTGCTGGTGGGATTTTTATGGGAGGGCACTTTTACCACACTGTAAGTATGTTAATTTTCCATTTGTAATTGCTAACCGTGTATTTTGAATGGGGCTGTCAGCCCTGTATCTTCGCCAGACTCAGACGTCACGTGTTGCGCTTCCCCTCGCCGCCTGTAAATTCCACTTAAATGTCAAGAGACATTAGCGCCATTAGGCGAACGTTTACGGTATTATATACAATGATTTGGCTGCATCTGTACTACACCGCAACGGCCAATACTGCGTGTAGTGACTGACTGCACGGCACAGTATTATTCAGATTTCCTTTTACAAATTAACCATCGCGTATACGGACGGACGGCTAGCAGTACGCTGAATTTGTAAAAGGAAATCTGAATAATACTTAACACCGGTCACCGCCTTTGACTGATTGCACATGCATCACATCATGACTTTCATCATGTGACATGTGATATTATACGTCGAACAACTGAATACATGCACAACGTACGGACCAATATATTTTTGTAAACATTTTAGGCCTATAACAAAATGTATATTTTCGTACAATTGTACAACTATCGTTTCTACCCTATGACCTATAAAAGTTACCTGTTATCAAAGTGTCCGCAAAAAACTGGTCATCGCAAGTATCTTTGATGCTGAAAAGTCACGATATTCACGCAGGGACAGGCCGAAAACCTTACCTCGATCGTAAAATCCAGCCCATGCATGTCATAAATAATTCATTATTGTATTGTGTAAATGTCACTGAGTGTGTCGACGTATTGTTATTGCACCTGTTACAGCAGAAGTCATGCTGAATTTATACTCAATCGCTGGATCACCATGTGAATTCGCTTATTAAAAAAAAAAAAAAACCTCTACGACCAGGTTGTTAAGCATCGAGCACGCTGACTGGCTTAGCAAATATCCAATTATTTTTTTAAACCAATCAGGTTAGACGTACTTTACTGGCGGGTCACATTAATTCATACCGTAAAAGGCCGTCGCCTTCATTGATTGGCTAACGATTATGATGAATGGTGTTTGCAACCAATCACAAAACGGGTTACAAATAAATAAAGGCGCCCATCGGAAATTTTGTGTGACGTCATGCCACGAGGTAGCCGGAGGCTTCGCTTTTCTGCTAGCTTTAAAAGCGGCGAGTGGTATAAAGTCAGTTTCACAGCTGTGATTTATGGAGCATATCATAAAATCTCTGAGCACATACACAGCGGATTTGACAGATAAAATGACATTTGCAATTCTGAGCAACGGATTCCATGAAATTGAAGATTATGCAAGTTATTCTACAGGATCGGTAATAATTAACAGCTGGTCTGCAGTATTTGAAGTGCATATTGAAGTTTGTAAGTTTGTGACTTTATGCGTTATGTGCAATAGATATTACAGGAAGCTTAAATTGGCACGCTTTCCTGCAATTTGTCTGTCGCTTACGAAAGTTATTGGGAGTTCAGGGCACGTCACACCGAGTGTGACGTGACCTCGCTGGGCATAATGTGATATGTGGACGATACGGTCTTCTTGACTTGATGAGGAAGCAAATGGATTACTACACCATGTAAATGTTGTAATTTTGTTAACCATGCAGTAATTAATGATTTCATACCTTCCTTCATTCATGACTATAGGCCTAATCGCTACATGAATGTATACTTTCATGTCGAGCTGCGCAATCATTAGTACAAGGAACTTATACGATGTCCTCATTCACAAACTGATACTATCTGTCCATCGTATAAGACTGTTACCGCACAGCAACTGGTTGAAGGAATATTACACAGTCAAGAATAGGCTCCATCATTTTTTTGTTCTGAATCTTCCCAGTCTCCAAAAACATCAAAACATCAAAAGCGTTGCACTTATGCTTACTTAAGACTGTCCTTTTTCATATAACGCAGACAAAGTAGGGCCAACTTGCCTAGAAATGGTCAAATTTTGGCAAGAAATATCTCTGTGTAATCCAATGTAAGTCCCATATCACATCGTTATCGGCGATCGAGTTTTTTTTTTCCTGAAGTTTGGTTGGTACCCACCAGCGTCATGCATGTGACGTGACACAGCTAAAATAAGCGATCGGGGATCGTTAAAACGTCAACAAATTTCAAAACACAGAAAGCAGTAAACTTATTGGCGAGCGGTCCGAATTTTGAGCCATAAGTTTACGTGGTGAACTACGCAATCATGCAATTGCATTGAAATGTACAACATGTGTACAATGGATATGGATATGGGGGTAAACAACAAAAACGTGCTCCACTGCTGGCAACAATGTGATGACATTCTGAGTTAATTAGGTATTTACAGGCAATCATACAAACAAAGTAGATTGTTACTTGTATGAGTATCTTACTCAAATACATAAATTATTAAAATACACTTGTTTAAATTATGCAAAATAATGATAAAAATTCCAAACTTACCTGCGTTTTGACAATCAGTCACTCAGCGACGATGTCAATCAAGTGTTGCCGATTTGTTTCTGATTCCGAAACAAGAGTCCCTGGGAACACGATGAGAAAATCCCTTCCATGTTGGTGAACGGGCTAGCTGCCCCCCCCCCAAAACTTTGTATTTCTTTGCATTTATCATTATCAATATATCAATATCAAGTATCTACGTGTTTTTTATATTTCCGCCAAGTCTTTAAAAGTATTATCAGTGGTCCCATCGAGATTTTAGAATAAAATATAGAAATGAATACGGTAGCTTAAAAAAGTAGCTAAAAGTGATTATCCGCATTCCAAAATCATTTTTTTATCATTTTATTTATATAGTTCAATTGCTTTTTTTAAACCTCCCGGACGGCCCCTTGAAACTCACAGTGTCCACTCCAGTTCAGAATGACGATTTTCCCCCGGCTGATAGGTTGGGTTGTTTTTTTATTTTTGTTTTTCCAGGGAGTTATGGATGATGTTGGCCCAGGCATACTCTTTCTGATTTGGCGTATCATCATAATTGCTGGCTTGCAGCTGATAGTGTCTTGACACTAGTATCAGCCACAATTAACACTACGCTAAATTAGAAAGTCTAAACATAATCAAAATCAGCTTTTTAATTGCATTCAAGATGTGCGTGCAACAAAAAATTCCTATTTTAGGCTATGTTACCCCAAAATGAGGTGAATTTTGGTATCTGATGGGTCAGGCAGTGTACATGAAGCGTGGAAAAATAGGGCAATATTTCAGTTACCCTATTTTTGCCAAAAACTGTGTTGTTTTTCATGCTAAAAAAGGAAGATAGGCAAATATTGCGCATCAGTTCTCAGTTTAGTAAGATTTTAAGGGGGACGTCTTCCATGTAAAGACTACAGTAGGGTCGTACCTCCCCCCCCCCCACACACACACACCACGTGCTTCAGCCGCCTATATGTTCATACCACTGTTTATATGATCAAGTTGAACTAACAGTACCCCCCCCATTATTTTTAGTAATAGGTTTTTAAAACATCCAATATGGCAACAATATCGTAAAATGGCAGGTGCACTTCGGCCTGGTCATAAGATGGCGCTATTTTCTATGAATTTGTTTTCCAGTGCATGCAGGAAGGAACTATAAGAATGATTTAAGGGATCTAAAATGAGCGTTTATTGCGTTTCGACAGTATTTTTTGTGGGACATGAGAGCACCTCAGACCTATCGAATTGCATTCTGAATACGAAGCATGTCTTTCTGATATCAAATAATTTTCATTTTTTGAAAATCACAATATAATACAAATTTTATGACAAATTATAAAATTTGATATTTTTCAAATTTTGATATCAGTCCTCGAAATATATTTTATAAATCTAATGATATATTTTAAAGTGTATGTAGCTGGGAGGAAAAGCCGACGGTCAATTGAAAATTTTGACCTTTCATATTGAAGATATGGATTTTTTCCCAAAAATACCTAATTTTTTTTGGTATTTTGGGAAAAAATCCATATCTTCAATACGAAAGGTCAAAATTTTCAATTGATCGTCGGCTTTTCATCCCACCTACATACACTTTAAGTATAAATCATCAGATTTATAAAGTTTACTTAAGTACTGTTAAATATCAAAAATATCAATTTTTAATGATTTGCCATAAAATGTGTATTAAATTGCGAATTTCGATATTTATTTATTTATTTATTTATTGGAACATACACTTTTGTATCAGTGGCACACGCCTAACCAGCGGTGCGTTCAAAAACAACAAATATACATTATATATAAATAAGAAACAGAATTATAATACAATGGAATATAGGCCTACATGCAAAATTATGGCCGTAGTACAAAAATTAAAGGAAAAGAAATTGCCTGTCTGAACCCAAGTTGACTTGAAATGGGTCCTTAGCAGGAAAAATAAAACATAATATAGAATAATGAAAAAAATACAATTATATTATATACTGGTATGACATAACAATTAATGGACATTAAATATCTTTCAAGACAGAGGATCTCAAGGACCATGCACGTTTTAAGTAACTTTTACAAAACATATCAAAACAATTGTTGACTTGTACATTCTCACGGTCCCATGAGGTTCCCAACATAAGGCACAGTTTCACATCTAAGTCCCCCGCCATAAAGATTTGCCAGAACATTTCTAAGTTCTGTTCCGAAAGAGTACGCTGAGCTCGGAGAATTCTTCCGAACGAATAGCATTCAAGGGGTGCATGTAAAGAGGAAATGGCGAATATCTTCTTTATCATTTTTGCACATGGGACAATTTTCGTCCATACCTACATTCCAGGAATGAATTCTACCATTTAGGGGTAGAGTGTTAGACCGTGCCTTAAATTTGAAACTTGCTCCTCGGAAATCAGTTTTTCCAAAAGATACTTCTCCAGTCTCAATTCTTTCTTATACAAAACATAGTCATTAAGAGAAGATTTAGCTTTAGCGTTATCATACCAAGTGCACTCGTACATTTGTTTGTTAGCTTCTTTAAAACACGTTTTTTGATATCAGAATGACATTCTTCGTATTCAGAATGCAATTCGATATGTCTGATGTGCTCTAATGTCCCACAATAAATACTGTCCAAACGTTCATACCCCAGCCCTTAAATTGACTTTTTATGTTTCCCACTCTTTTTTCCTGTGACCCAAACCAGAAGCAGTGGTGATGAGAGACAAAGGCCCAAATTCCACTTTAATGAGGTATATCTCATTTTTCTTTCTTTTTTAATTATGTATTGTCCTCATTGTATTTCAGTTCTTCCTGAGTTTTACTTTGTTTTCCATCAGTCTTTGACATACAATTTGCACACTTATACCAGAGGATCATCTCATTCTCTGTTCATACAAACCATCCGACCACTAGGCCTACTTTCCCTATCAAATGAAGAATGAGACGAAAAAGAAATAAGCCTAGTTTAAGGTTAAAGATTAATTCACAATTAATTTATTTTAAAAATGCTGCTTGTTAATTTCCTCAGCAATTTGGCATTCAATTTACACTTCATTTTAATTAAGGCAAGGAAAGCCTGAAAACTGGGCGGCGCGGCCTGGGATGGGAGTTGAAGTGAAATCTGCACCCCGGGATCTGCACCTATAGGCCCTAACATTTTAGGCAAATGAAGTGACAAGTAGGCCTAATATATTTATCGTGCTCAGATTAATCCATAATAACAAACATCTTGACAAATTTAGAAAAGAAACTATTATCAGTCACATCATTGATATAGGCTAACAAAGATCTACATTTCACATGTCCTAGCAATCTGGAAAATCATCACAAAAGTGGCACTTTGGAGAATCCCGAGGAGACTATCGGTGTTAATAGCTTGTTGAAATAGATTTTAAAAAGCTCTCAATTGAGTTTTGGGTGGTAAAAGTTAGGCCTATCGGATGCCATACAAAAATTCTCTTAGCGGAATAAAATTTATTCTGTGTTGAAATATTTTCTGTTGTAGGATGAGGTAGGCCACTAGGCCTACACTGCATATTTAGTTGAAACTTTAATCTGTTCTAAAAAAATGTATGAAGGTTCTCTTATGAGAAACGTTTATTTTCAATTTCTGAAATGAACCAAGTTCCTATAAAAGGAAATAGGTCCATTTTCGATTTTCGAAGTTGGACTGAATCACTAGAGTGGACATAAAACAGGTCATTGTGTGCTTTTGTTTATTTTGACACCTTTTGTCAAACCTTTTGGAAAAACCCCTTGCTGTCTACTGAAGATATCAGATAAAATAATAAGCATTAATTGTTTTCCTCCAATTTCTAGAATCAAAACTGATAAAATGGTCTTTTGGTGTGAGGGAAATGTGGTTGTCGGGGGGTGAATAAAGAAAGTTTATTTTGGTATTTTCATTTTTGGAAACCTCTAAGGGCTGTTTTAAGAGGCTTGCCATCTTTTCAAGATTGCAAAAGGTTAAATAAAAAAGGCATGATCAAAAAAGTTTATTTCAGTATTTTCATATCTTTTATCAAATGCAACCTATTGAAATAAAAAAAACCCTGCCTGTTGTCTACTGAAGATAGTAGAAAAATAATTAGTATGATTATTGACAATAATCGGCGTAGATCCCGCGGGGATAAATCCCCCCCCCCCATATTTTGCCAGGGGGATGGTCCATACAATCATCCCCCAATGTTGACGCCTGATAATGGATTTCTGACCAAATTAACCTCATATTTGCCCATTTTAGCACCAAAAGTGAACATTTCGCGGGCGCTTCGCACGCATTTATTCTACTTTTACACCATATTTCATCAGTTTAGCTTCAAAATAGAAAAATTAGATAGCTTTGATCGGTTTCCTCCCATTTCTTGAATTAGAACCAAAAAGGGGAAATGTGTGTGTACGTGTGGGAGAGGGGGTTGCATAGGCATAGATCCTGGGGGATGGGGACAAATCCAAAAAAGATTTTGCTAGAGGGGATGGACCATACAATCATCCCCCAATGTTATTGCCTGTACAGTATATGGGTTTCTGAACAAATTAATCTCACATTTGGCCATTTGATCAGTTCAGCTTCAATATGGCAAAATTTTCCGTGCACGGTGCTATAAACCCTTTTCTGCCACCAAGGTACTAGATTTACTGTACTTCAAGAATTTTTTCCAACCCCATCCCCCAATATCAAAAAGAAATCTATGCCACTGCTTATAGGTGTGTCTGGGGTGTGTTTTTGTGTGTATGAGAGTCAGCCCGTGAGTGCAACATTTTAGTTCCAGTATTATATAGATTCAATTTACAAAATAAAGTAAGTCTAACTATGATTGGGTTTTCAGCAAAATATAGCTCTCAAATGCAATGAAATTGGAAACTGAATTATGATTTTGATTGGCATCATACTCATTTAGCTTGATCGCATTATGCGACATGCCATGTCAAAAGGAGGCACGTTTGGGCAGGTTTTTACATATCTTAAATATAGAGATATTTTGCTCCACAACACTGTTTTCCCCAATGAAATCGGACATTCCTTAGCGAAGATATTGAGTTGTTAAGTTAATGTATTATAAAATTGGAAATTGAGATATCAGCCTTTAAAAATATTATTGACATGAGAGTAGAAATTACTTTGAAAAATGTCTCAAAAAATACAAGATGCCAGTTATATTCCAGTCTGAAACTATCAGGCAATATTTTAAACATTAATAACATCACAAATTTGCAACAAACCCAAATTTTTGGCTATTTCTCTATTCATGATCCTGCCCAAAAGTGTCTCCTTTTGACATGGCACATCACATATAAATTGATAGAAAAAAAATAAGAAGAAAAGTAAAGATGGAATGGTATGACAACAAAACATCCTATTACATGGGCATTAGGAAAACACCTCAAGGTACTTTAATAAAAAAAAAATAGTACATATTACTATACTTTAAAAAACTACAATATATTACAAGACATTTTTTTAAATACTTAAAATATATATTAGACATTTACCCTGAGAAAAGATCTAGCCTCTATATACAGTAAGCCAAAAAATTAAGGTACCAGTTGTGTTCACCCCTGTATATCCCAAATAAAGACAAATATATCCAAATTAAAACAAGCAGCTAATACCTGAACTCTTTAGCTCTGATCCAAGACCATATTAAATTTGTTGAAATTGGTGGAGAATTAAAGAAACGGTGATTCTAAAACCTATTGAAGAGACGAAATCAAAAGTTGCACTTTTGTGTTCTAATCAATGAAAGCAATGAAAGCTAGTTTTAACGTAATCAATGGCGCTAGTTTCCTTGTTCACGAACGCTTTGTGTACATATCAATAGCGCATGCAATGGGGGAAACTGCAACTTTTAAATTGGCACCTTCTTTGGGGTTTTGGATGGTCGTGTCTTTATTTCTTGAACAATTTCAACGAATGAGGTCTTAAATTTGATCTAAAAGATGCAGCTATTGGCAGCTGGTTCCAATTATGACATATCTGTCTTTGTTTCTAGGATACATAGGGGGTAAACATAACTGGTACCTTAATTTTTTGGCTTAATGTATACAAGCAATACAAGCAATGCATATACAAGCAATGAAAAGTGCAATATAAAACTTCTAACCATGCGGGGATTCAATGTCGCTAGCTCAATCAGGAGGGTGCCAATTCTGGACACAAGCAAAATGGGCTATTCCATTTGAAATTCACACTACCCCTGTGGAAGATTTAGCTAAAGTCTTCCACAGAGGGAGTATGGGTATCAAACAGAATAGACAATTTGGTAACTTCCATTTGAAATACTCACTTCACTTATGGAAGATATAGGTTAAACCATAATACAGGGGGAGTATGGGGTTTCAAAATGATTAACACTGACCAATTACATTTGAAAAACATACTCCCCCAGTAGAAGATATTTCCAAAATCTTCCACAGGAGTGGTGTGGATTTCAACTGGAATAACCCAATACAACCACAAAATGACATTACTGGATGACATCGAATCCTCAGCAGAAAAATAGTTACATTTCAAAATAGATCTACACAATGCTCATGAATATCAGGACAAGGGCTGAGCAGCTCCGTTTGAACCATGTTTTTAATATTTTTCATGATGTTTGCCCAAGCTATATGAAAGAAAACTTTGTCAAATTATCTCATCTTCATCGTTATAACACTAGGGGTAGCAATTTAACTTCCAAGTTCCAAAATCAAAACAGCAGATTCTGCTTCCTTTTTTACAATGCAATCCATGATTGGAACAAACTTCCTGAAAATGTCAAATTGTGCAATATAAAATCAAGGTTTAAAAAGATGCTAAAATTATCCTCTTAGACCACATGGTTATATAGTTTTAAATATTGTAATTTAGGTGTTTCATGTTTTAAATAGTTGTAATATATATATTTTTTCATTGTTAGTTATAAGGACCCTTTGGAAATAAGTCGCTGACTTTAAGGGATATCCTTGGCATATTATCGTGTCAATTTTATGTTTTAATTTGTATTTTATAATAATTATGTTTTTGTATATATGTTCTGTGCAATATGTTATTTGACTCTTACGATGATATGCTTAATAAACTCAAATCAAATCAAATCATAAATTATGGCAAGATCAAGAACAAGTTCTCAATTGTCTGGCAAGTCGAAGAGTTGTTTCTTTAGCACCAATTAAATTTTGAAAGTGAGTCTGTAGCGCAAATGTTTGATGGCAACTTATTCCATAACTTGGGTGCTGTGGGTGTGAATGCACAGTCTCCATATGTCTTGATGGTTCTGATGGATGGAGGCTTAAGCAAGTTTATACCAGTAACTATCATCAGTTCCAATTAGGTATGCCTCATTACTGAGTAATTTGATACTGAGCAGTGTAGGTAGTCCATATACCTTCCTCGAGTTAGTAAACTAAAATCAAATTTTGTGATTTTCTCAAAAACTGTTAATTTTTGCAGGAATTTGTTATGCTTGTTGGATTCCTTGCGTCATTTTCTTTCTGAAAATGTATACTTTTGTATACTTCTCATTATTACATTTAGAGATACAAAAAAACACAATATCTAAATTACTGACTCGAGGAAGGTATACAGACTATAGAACACAAGTGACTCACAACAAGTGTAGTGCATATTATATGCAGGACACACACAACTTGCCAAAATTGCACACACAAGCCCAGTTTACTTTTGCATGATTATAGGTCCTGTAAGTTGGACTATAAATTTCATGTTACATAATAATAAAAAGTGTTTCTAGAATTGGACCAGTGCAATTTGAAATTTACACTATAGAATAGTCCTACATGGATCATTTTAGAAATGTGTCAAATGCGCCCCACATTTCATTGACCATTGTCTTATTGCTGTAGTCCAGGCAATCCATATGCCACATACCCACTCCATGCAGCTTCTTGTCTTTGGCATATTTCATTTTGTAGTTGAGACTTTCGGGATCATCATACCACATCTGATGCTGATAGCCAGTTGCATTCTGTATGAGTACAAAAGGTAACATGAACATTAAAGAATTGTCAACATTTTCTTCAACTATGATACAACAAACACATAAGTACACCTACATACTTCCTACCCCCGGTAACTCTATAATACATGATGTAGTTCGAAACGTTTTGCTAACAAATCGCAGACAAATTACCCTTTTTCTTGAAAATCTGTTTTCTATAAACCCCAATATGTGTCCAATATTAGCCTGGCCTTTACGCTTTAACATGGCCCCTCGTCACTTACTTTAAAATTGAAATAAGGTGCCTTGTAGCTGTCATTCCATATCCTTCCTGATGTAGCATTATTGCGCATGATCTCCTTTATCATTTGGTATTCTATTTCTTTGCCTGCTGCATCACTACAAAACACATAAACTTTTCTTATGCTGCACACATCTTTCTGAAAATAAATACACACATAATTGGAAAAGATCACATGTGTTGTGATAATAATTCAGCTTTGCATAATTGAATATTAATTATATAGTACTGCAAGCCATGATACACGTCCATCGAGTGCAAGCTGTATTATCTGTGCATCAATTTCACGCCATGGAGAGATGTATTTTCTATGATAAGGATAATGAACTGAGTGCAATGCATTAGTCAAGATAATCGCACGCGCCGTGGAGTTATTGCATTTAGCTCGAGAGCCGATAGGCTTCGAGAGCTAAATGCAATAACTCCATGGCAAGTGCGATTATCTTGACGAATGCATTTGCACGAGTACATTATCCGTCATATACTTTGAGTGTATTAAAACAATAGGCAATATTAATTGCTGCATTCATTATATTAGTTTGAATATTAGGTAAAATATTTTAAATTTTAAAAACACTGTCAGGTCATTGACCAGGTAGCATTTACTAGTAACTGGTCAAGAAAATCAATCACTGTATAAGTTAGCTATCAATGGTATCGATTAGCCATACGTCATACTTTAGTAACTTATTCACACATGGTTTGTAACCAATTGACTTTATGTTGTGATCATTTAATATCGTGGTTCCGAACACAGAGAGCACTGAAGCAGTTGACCTGGAAACAATCGATTTTGACGTCCCACTACATGTAGTACCACGGTCAATGGAAATGAGAGAATAAACATATACGAGGGGGTATCCAAAAGTTTTTGACATCACCCAGAAGGAAAAGAGCTATATTGATGAAATTTTGGCAGTGTAATCACTGATCCTTATGTACATTATGGTCCAAAAATGGTCTCATAAGTATGTTTACTTTTTTACAGGTGGCGCTATGATGGGCAGTAGGCGCATAACCTTTTCATGATAAGATCCTCCACTTTCTTGAGTTTCTTCACTGTGGCCGCATCATCCGTAAATGATTGACGTCCACTTCTTGGCTCTCTGTGAGGGACATGTGACCAGTTTGGAAATTCCTTTTTCAAAAAGCAACAGTGCCATATGATGGGCAATCATCACCGTAGATAGCTTTCATTTCATCATAGATTTTCTGAGCATTGTAGGCCTAACCCTCCAAATGTAGGAACTTAATCACGATGCGTGCCTCAATTTTCACCATTTTGCAGGTTATGCGCCTACTGCCCATCTAGCGCCACCTGTAAAGAAATTAAACATACTTAGGAGACCATTTTTGGACCATAATGTACATAAGGACCAGTGATTATACTGACAAAATTTCATCAATATAGCTCTTTTCCTTCTGGGTGTTGTCAAAAACTTTTGGATACCCCCTCGTATATCAATATCAACTGGACTTTATAGTTCTACAATTTGAACTTTAAAATCTACTAATATTGTTAAAACACACGACAGTGGAATTTTTCAATTTGTTCAGTATTATAAAGCATGAACATGATGTTATACGCTAGTGTGTGTTTCCCGGGCGTGTTTATGTTATCTTAGATATAGGTTAGGCCTACATGTAATTCAGTGCCGTACTATTACGCTGACTTTCCTATTCGGCGAGGAGGACGATTTCGCTTGTCCAAATACTCAAGTATCAAAAGGATGGTCCACAATAGAGTGATTCACGCAACATGAATAGGGGATTAAAAACTGTGAAGTAGGACCATGTGCTTCTTTTGTCCACTTTGCCATCAAGATTTCGAATAGAAACAGTTCAGACCCAGAACAGGATCATGTCAGAAATTAATATTTTGTTCTGGGTCTGATTATTCGGACTACATGTAATTCATTTGTAAAATGCTGAATATTTTGTAATGGTGTCATCTTGTATAATTATGGTCCACCTGTTTTTAGCCCTTTTTAATTAATAGAAGCTCGATTATTCTCATTTGATGTTTGATTTATTTGAGTTCATTAATCATAATTTATGGCAATGATAGTTGCAAAATAGAACAGTTTGTAACTTATGATTTACAAAGTACGCATGAAAAAAATACCATACCCTATAACTATTTTAACACCACAGAATGTATATTCGTACTTTTTTGGTGGTATATATATCGAACATAGTTATATAAGTTATATAGTAATGTGAAAGTAGTATTTCTAGTATTTGAGCGTGCACGTAATGTATTATCTAAAATCTATTGTTTAGCGTGTGGGTTTTAGATAATGTATTATTTAGCGTGCAGATTTTAATAAACCTGCACGCGAAGTAGTTTGCGAAAATAATGCACGGGAGAAGACTACATAACGATGAATAGAAACGGGCACTAGAAGTATATGTTTAGATAACTCCAAATCCAGTATCGCTCTCTGGCTTTCCTTTGAGTAATCCCCTTGGTTAGCTTTATAACATATGTGACACACTCTGACAAAAATCACATTTTTGACATTTTATGATTTGAATAAAAATGTAAGCACTAGACAATAAGCTTTAAAATGATACCAACATTTATAACAACATCAATACTTATCAACAACAACATATGGATAATTTTGTAAATGATACCTTGATATTTTTGCTATTCTGTGTAATGGTCCAATTAGTTTCCTGCCTTTCACAAGATTGTCATAGTTCAGCTGTTAATTATTAATAAACCTCTTTTTAATAAGTACTTTCAAGGATTTGAAAGTCCACTCAGTCCCATTTATATGAATGTCATCTTTAAAGGCCTATATCAAAAGGCCTATCTTTAAAGGCCTATCTTTAAAGGCCTATGTTAAATATCAAGCGTGTGGATCGGATTCCAAATGAAACCATCTACCACCTGACCAACACCACTCCACTGGTTGCCAGAGTCAAGTTACATCAACTCAAATTTCTCGGCCATATACTGCGTCTTGAAGATGGCGAGCCTGCGAAAGAATATGCTCTTTATATCCCACCACATGGGAAGAGGAAACCGGGACGACCGCGCACACTATACTTACAGTATGTCCAGCACCTACTAGGAGATACTGAAGGGATGCTGCAGCCAAACAAAATTGTCTCGCTTGCCCTAGATCGCAACAGTTGGAGAAAGCTTGTAGTCTCCTGCTCCGCAGCCGACTGATGATGATGATGATGAAAGGCCTATAACTCAAAAACATGTCTGGCGACTTGTTCCGGGATTTGTTGGAGCTGGTCACATATGTTATCTGGCTGCAATCAACTGCTTACATGTGGAATGGTCACACACACACAAAATTAGAAAGGAAAGTAACCTTTTAATAGTTTAAAGGAGTATTTCGTGATCCTAGCATCCTCTTTTTATGACATTTTTCAGTACATATCCACGAAAAAAGCATATTCCCAAAATTTCAGTTTATTCCGATTTTGTGTTTGCGAGTTATGCATGATTATGTGTATTACACTGCTCCATAGACAATACGTTGTAATTTCGTTCTGGTGCACCAGAACAAAATTCAAATTTCTCGATATCTTTGCTAAACGAATTAATCTGCAAGAAATATTTTGTACATAAACATTATGTAGCCAGAGTATTCCAGTGATATAAAAATCTCAACTTTTTTGAGAAAAGTGGGGGATGAGGCTGTGGATCACGAAATGCCCTTTTAAATGCAGAGAGTCAAGTTTAAAATATGACATTTTTGCCTAAATTAAATGGCAAAAGTTTTGCAAGTTAAAGTTTTCCTGATAAACACCCACCTTAAGACTGAGACAGGGGTAGTCGTAGCCATACCATGGAACTCCAAGTACAAGTTTATCAGGATCAATACCAAGATCTAAAAACAATTGAATACCTGGAAGATAGAAAAGAGATTGGTAGATGCCATCATTAAACAAAATATGAACCTATTCAATACTTGCAGGTAACAATATCAGATTAATATTGATGCAACTGAATCCCATTATGGAGCTACCTAATGTGCTAATTCCATTTGAAATTCATACTCCCCCTGTGGCAGATATTTCCAAAATCTTCCACAGGGGTAGTGTGGATTTTAAATGGAACAGCCCAATGACTCACCTTTTACCGTCTTTTCATAAGGAGCATTTGCTTTAGCAATGCAATCCCCACACATGTGGCTCTGTTCATCATATGACATAATAAACACAAAGTCTGTTGCCTCTGCAATTTCTTTGTACTCATAGCACCTTCCACCAGGGCATTCACAGCATTTCTCAACACACCTGGATGACCATGCTACATCATATGTAACCTATAATAAGGAAATATAAAAATAATAATAATAATAATAATAAAGCACTGCACATTGTACGTGCCCATGAATATATACACATTTTGGAAGCACACTACTTTATCAACTATCTACTGCTGATAGCACACTACTTCATCAACTATCTACTGCTGGAAGCATACTACTTCATCAACTGTGTGAGGGCACGGTGGCTCAGTGGTTACGACCTTGGACTCATAATCTGAGAGCTTGCTCGGCGTGTGGGTTCGATTCCCCGTCCCACCACCGTGTTGCGCCCTTGGGCAAGGCGCTTTGCCTCGCTTGCCTCACCCCACCCAGGTGCAATGGGAAGCTGTTAGGGTAGTCACAGTCGTTGTACTGATGGACCCTGCGCCACTTGTAGGCTGCAAACGTGGTTCCGACATATTCTAATGACGGCGGAATAAATGTAAAGCGCTTAGAGGCTGTTTACGGCATAAAGCGCTATATAAATGTCTACATTTATTTTTTTCTACATTTATCAACTATCTACTGCTGGAAGCATACTACTTCATCAACTATCTACTGCTGGTAGCACACTACTTCATCAACTATCTACTGCTGATAACACACTACTTCATCAACTATCTACTGCTGGAAGCATACTACTTCATCAACTATCTACTGCTGGAAGCCTACTACTTCATCAACTATCTACTGCTGGTAGCACACTACTTCATCAACTATCTACTGCTGATAACACACTACTTCATCAACTATCTACTGCTGATAGCACACTACTTCATCAACTATCTACTGCTGATAGCACACTACTTCATCAACTATCTATTCAACTATCTATTACTGATAGCACACTACTTATCGTCAACTATCTACTGCTGATAACACACTACTTCATCAACTATCTATTACTGATAGCACACTACTTCATCAACTATCTATTACTGATAGCACACTACTTCATCAACTATATCTACTGCTGATAGCACACTACTTCATCGACTATCTATTACTGATAGCACACTACTTCATCAACTATCTATTACTGATAGCACACTACTTCATCAACTATCTATTACTGATAGCACACTACTTCATCATCTATCTACTGCTGATAGCAAGCTACTTCATCAATTATCTACTGCTGGTAGCACACTACTTCATCAACTATCTATTCAACTATCTATTACTGATAGCACACTACTTCGTCAACTATCTACTGCTGATAACACACTACTTCATCAACTATCTATTACTGATAGCACACTACTTCATCAACTATCTATTACTGATAGCACACTACTTCATCAACTATATCTACTGCTGATAGCACACTACTTCGTCAACTATCTATTACTGATAGCACACTACTTCATCAACTATCTATTACTGATAGCACACTACTTCATCAACTATCTATTACTGATAGCACACTACTTCATCAACTATCTATTACTGATAGCACACTACTTCATCATCTATCTACTGCTGATAGCAAGCTACTTCATCAAGTATCTACTGCTGGTAGCACACTACTTCATCAACTATCTACTGCGGATAACACACTACTTCATCAACTATCTGCTGCTAATACAACACTTCATCATCAACCATCTGCTGCTGATACCACACTTCTTCAACTATCTACTGCTGATAGCATACAACTTCATCAACTATCTACTACTGATAGCACACTACTTCAACTATCTACTGCTGAAAGCAGACTACTTCATCAACTATCTACTGCTGATAACACACTACTTTATCAACTATCTATTGCTGATAGCACACTACTTCAACTATCTATTTCTGATAGCACACTACTTCATCAACTATCTATTACTCATAGCACACTACTTCATCAACTATATCTACTGCGGATAACACACTACTTCGTCAACTATCTATTGCTGATAGCACACTACTTCAACTATCTATTTCTGATAGCACACTACTTCATCAAGTATCTACTGCTGATAGCACACTACTTCATCAACTATCTACTGCTGATAGCACACTACTTCATCAACTATCTACTGCTGGAAGCATACTACTTCATCAACTATCTACTGCTGATAACACACTACTTCATCAACTTTCTACTGCTGATAGCATACTACTTCATCAACTATCTACTGCTGATAGCACACTACTTCATCAACTATCTACTGCTGATAGCACACTACTTCATCAAGTATCTACTGCTGATAGCATACTACTTCATCAACTATCTACTGCTGATAACATGCTACTTCATCAAATATCTACTGCTGATAACACACTACTTCATCGACTATCTACTGCTGATAGCACACTACTTCAGCAACTATTTACTACTGATAGCATATTACTTCATCAACTATCTACTACTGATAGCACACTACTTCAACTATCTACTGCTGGAAGCATACTACTTCATCAACTATCTACTGCTGATAGCACATTACTTCATCAACTATCTACTGCTGATAGCACACTACTTCGTCAACTATCTACTGCTGATAGCACACTACTTCAACTATTTACTGCTGATAGCATACTACTTCATCAACTATCTACTGCTGATAGCACACTACTTCATCAACTATCTACTGCTGGAAGCATACTTCTTCATCAACTATCTACTGCTGATAACACACTACTTCATCAACTATCTACTGCTGATAGCATACTACTTCATCAACTATCTACTGCTGATAGCACACTACTTCATCAACTATCTACTGCTGATAGCACACTACTTCATCAACTATCTACTGCTGATAGCATACTACTTCATCAACTATCTACTGCTGATAGCATACTACTTCATCAACTATCTACTGCTGATAACACACTACTTCATCAAATATCTACTGCTGATAACACACTACTTCATCAAATATCTACTGCTGATAGCACACTACTACAGCAACTATTTACTACTGATAGCATATTACTTCATCAACTATCTACTACTGATAGCACACTACTTCAACTATATACTGCTGGAAGCATACTACTTCATCAACTATCTACTGCTGATAGCACATTACTTCATCAACTATCTACTGCTGATAGCACACTACTTCGTCAACTATCTACTGCTGATTGCACACTACTTCGTCAACTATCTACTGCTGATAGCACACTACTTCAACAATTCACTGCTGATAGCATACTACTTCATCATCTATCTACTGCTGATAACACACTACTTCATCAACTATTTACTGCTGATAGCATACTACTTCATCATCTATCTACTGCTGATAGCACACTACTTCATCAACTATCTACTGCTGATAGCGCATTATTTCATCAGTTATACTGCTGATAGCATACTACTTCATCAACTGTCTACTGCTGATAGCACACTACTTCATCAACTATCTACAGCTGATAGCACATTATTTCATAAATTTTCTACTGCTGATAGTACACTACTGCATCGACTAGTAATGGATCTCCATTTAAGGGTGAAAATAGTAATTAAAATGGATAGCTTGCTTTTAAATGAAAGAAAAAAGATCATTTTCATACCTGTGAGTTTGGGATTGAATCGTGGAATGCTTTTGTGGTCTCTCGAACAAGCTCTGTCAATAGCGGTGCTAATGACTTACTAAGGGGGAATTCTATGTCAAGGTTGATGCCATCCATGTGTTGGTCAATTGCCTGTTTCACATGGTCCATTATCCATTTCTTTTGAGCCACCTTGTCAAAAAGTAGTGTGATGTTGCAATCACCTGTAAATTTGTGAAAAAAATAATTACCTTTTGCATAACAGGTGATGTTTTCGTCTACTTTAGAGTCTGGTGCATTGGTGTTAACTTTATTACCTAAACAATTCAAATTATTCATAATTCATGATACATATTTGACAGATTTGAAGAAAAACACTGCACTGTTTCATCACAGTTGAAGATGATCACAAGACTGTGCATGATTGTATACGAAAGCGCAATCACCGCAAAGTTCAAAATATCTGAAATTTTCTTACAGATACTTGAAAATAGATATCATTAACCCTAACACCAGTTTACACAACAAAATACCACAATAATAACCACTGCGCATGCATGGATCCAATGTGATGCCATGATGTAATAACCTTAAGTCCTATGCACACCGAATT
The DNA here is from genome assembly GCF_039555335.1 of Amphiura filiformis. Taxonomy (NCBI): domain Eukaryota; kingdom Metazoa; phylum Echinodermata; class Ophiuroidea; order Amphilepidida; family Amphiuridae; genus Amphiura; species Amphiura filiformis. The sequence continues at coordinate 61,385,634 of NC_092644.1, read as the reverse complement.
ACCAAGCAAACATAAAAATCATCCAAGATTGTCAAGCCCTAATGATAAATCATCAGAGCCAAAACATCCAGCTGAGGACGCAGTTGATACTGAGAAAGCGCACCGTGGCGGTCAATTTTAAGTAGTGTTGAAGTTTTAAAATTCTTCTAATTTAGTATTTAATATACCACTACGTATGAATATTCAATTTTAAATCATAAAAAAAAATGCATTTTGGTTTTTGCCAGGTTAATAAAGGTCATGAAAACAATTTGAACGTGTTTATGTGAAAAAACACTACAGCAACATGTTTAAGATGTTGTCTTGTCAAAATGTTATTGCAAAATATTTTTTGGCCAAATGTTTTTCAAAATATTTTGTCAACACTTACTTATATTATGTTTTGTATGAAGTTTTCAAGAATGTTTTCTGAATGTTATTAAAATCGTTTTATACCCTTTATATAACCTGACATTAAAATGCTTTCTGTAAAACATTTTGTGTTTGCTGGGTTACCTGTAACTCACATATAATATATGCATTATATTGACCAAACATGGCAATACAGTAACTTTATTCCAGTCAAATAGGCTATTCCAGTTGAAATCCACACTACCCCTGTGGAAGATTTTGGAAATATCTTACATAGGGGGAGTATGTTTTTCAACTGTAATTGGTCAAAGTTAATTATTTTGAAACTTATGGCTTTACCTATATCTTCCACAACTGGAGTAGGTATTTCAAATGGAAGTTACCAATTGTATATTCTATTCAAAACATAAACTCCCTCTGTGGAAGACTTTAGCTAAATCTTCCACAGGGGTAGTGTGGATTTTAAATGGAATAGCCCAATGCTTACCTGTAATTACAACTCTGACTCCTTGTGAGTGTGCATAACACATAAGTTCAGCATTATATTGGCCAAAGGTAGCAATAGTAGTAACTCTTGACCAGTCATACTTCTTCCAATCTGGTCCACCAACACTAAATGCAAAAACCTAAATAAATAATGATACATAATTTATTTTGATAGTGTAGACTAGGCCTATTACTGGACCAATGTAGTCTTCTTCTGTATTGTTCTGAGTATGTTGCCCAGGCCACATTAAACAACGTAACCCATATCAGGCACGTGTTAATTGTCTGATTTTAATGCTGCAATCATGACAGTGATTGTATTACTTAAAGAACATTTTCATCTCTGTGTTTTTAAAAATATTTATTTTCCTTAAATGTCTTTTTTCAACTACAGCCCCTTTTCAGGGACCATTAGAAAGTAAAAGCAGCAACAACCGTGGTACCAAGGGGCATAACCAGGTTTTGTGGTGGGGGTTTATGTTCAGATATAAATTTTTGGGACAAAGATGAAAAATTGTCCGTTGCATCGTTTTGACCTGGAATTATCTGCGAGATAGGCCCTATATAGAGGTTTTTTAAAGGGACTGTACAAGTAAAAGTCTTCGAGCTTCCAAAAAATGAATTTATTTGGACAATGTGCGCGCAATCCGCGCATACTGCATTGTCCTCAAAAATTTGGTATTTTACGTTATTGTGGCCCATGATCGGTGTAAACTTTGGTGCAAACAGGCACTTCTTGCCCCTTTTCTTTTCCTTCCCAATTTTCTTTCATTTTTCGTCAGGTGGGCACTTTCTCGTTCATATTTTTTCAGGCGGGCACTCTGCCCCACCCCACCCTGCTGGCTACACTATTGATGTACCACATGATCACTAGTAATTGACTGGTAAACTTAAAGCCTTAATGTACGATCTTTTTAAATTTTTAGATTTTTTTTTTTTTCTTCCAAAATGATAATATGCAATCATTATGAAAGTTCCCAATACATTTGGACGCAAAAAACATTGGGAATTTGCAAAGAAACAACATCATAAACTTCACCTCTATCACTCGAAACATCTCGCACTATTTGGATTAGGACAGCGAGTGCGGCCTCAGAGTTAGTCTCCTACCCGGCCAATTTGGTTACGCTCCCTCCACATGTGGCCCGGGAGCGTAACCAAACTAGTTTTGTAGGAGACTACGGTTTGCGATCGTGGCCGACATAAAATCATAATCTAAAAAATTATGATTTTATGTCGGACCAACAGAAAATCATCCCGTTTTACTACAAATAGGGCAAATTTGACAGTTTGCTCATAGATTTAAAGGGGCATTTTGTGATCCACAGCCTCATCCCCGACTTTTCTAAAAAAGTTGAGATTTTTATATCACTGGAAACCTCTGGCTACATAATGTTTATGTACAAAATATTTCTTGCAGATTAATTTGTTTAGCAAAGATATCGTGAAATTTGAATTTCGTTCTGGTGCACCAGAACGAAATTACAATGCATTGTCTATGGAGCAGTGTAATACACATAATCATGCATAACTCGCGAACGCAAAATCGGAATCAACTGAAATTTTAGGAATAGGATTTTTTCGTGGATATCTAATGAAAAATGACATAAATTGAGGATGCTAGGATCACGAAATACTCCTTTAAGTTAGAACATACATACAAATATGCCAAAAAATCGGGTTTGAAAAAAATAAAGGTAAATTCTGAAAAAAGATCGTACATTAAGGCTTTAATATAAACGATTGCCACGATTCCCCGACAGGCCCGTATACTGCGGCGTGCAGGTACCCGATACCGATAGTACCAAACTATTAAAGTAGATACATTTCAATTCATTCACAGGGATATGCTTACCTCTTTTCTTGGCGGTGTTGTTATTGTGTTGCACCAACTGACATTCGAACACGGACAAGATGATGTGTTGTTTTGAGTTTTAGTTGAAGTTAAGCTTACAAAGTCATGCAAATTATCATCAGACTCAGAGATTGTACAGTTTGTGACTGCCACAGAGCCACAAAATAACAAAAACGCAAGTTTGGATGTCATGTTGTTAGTTATTCAAAAACACAGTAGCAGGACCGGGTCCCAATTCCAATAATTTAAAGGTCTTTGTCCTGAAATTTGTTTTTATCAAGTTTTGTTTACAAATACTGAACCCACGTGATGCACACGAGCTCTCGTGTTGGAACATACGAGCTGTCGCCACTTCGTTTCCGGGTTTGTTCCGTACAAAATCGTACTCAAATTGTTGCTAATATCTCGATGTTTTGTTCAAAATTGTCAAATAAATATCAACTTAACATATTATCAGTGCGTTTGGCAACTTATAGAACTTCTCAGGGAATATCATGGAAACACAAAAAGAGGCAAAATGCAAAGACAAAAAGTGTACAGAATGTCAGTGTAATACTAATAATGACTGCGGAATTCGGCACCCCAACGTTTCTGAAAAATGTTGCGATGCAGAAAAGATTGGCAATCCCTCGTCGACCAGTCGAATACAAATTACAGAACAGACCAGAGGTGACGAAATTTCATTAGGTGAAAGTAAAGAAGCTGCAAATACTGGAGTTGGTGATGACGATGACTTTTTAGATGCAATAGTTATGGCAGAAGAAGAGTAAGTCGCTGTAAGATTCATACATGTAGATTCACTAGATTGGTTTAATCATGAAATTTTGAAGTTGCTTTGATTTCTTCTTAATCCTAATAATAACTTCTACTTCTTCTGTTCTATTTCTAGCAGGCCCTTGCAACTTATACATTTGATTTTGTCATACCACCACAATACAAAAAGGTGTGAACAGGGGCAACCTCCCCCTTGTATTACTAGGGCGTCTCCTTGCTCCGAAGTTGCTCGAGAAGTCTAGCCAAGAATTTGCTCACCGATAGCTTCACATTCTAGGCTAGAGACCATTGCATTCAAAATCTAGTCGGATCACTGAAGCATGATACCGTGTAAAGCAATGGAAGTTCAGAAGTAAACACAGCCGATCATGACAGGCGATCACATCAAAAATGTTGCTAAAATTACACTTCAGCAAACTCATCCAAATAACTTTCATCCAAATTTCAACATTAAAAGAATAAACAACCTGCGGTTCAAGAAATTGCACCAGCACCACTGTCCGACGGAAAAACGATAGCAATGCACTCTAGCATCGAATACGTAACTATCATGTGCAAATTCAAAGCAAGAGTTCTCGAGTAAGCGTTGCCGTCAAATAATGTTTTGAACTACTGGATGAATAAAGGCTTTCTATAGATTTTGAAGGCTTCAAATACTAAAAAAAGTGGTTTTACAATTTTGCAGAACACATTTTCTTGCTGGTTTAGTTGCAATTTGAACAATAATTCAATTATTTTCAGATTTTGCTAACATAACAAGGGCGGGGATGATAAACTCGGCATTGAGTTTCGAGGGCCATATATACAGCTCTCATTTAAAAGTCACTTTTCGAGATTAAATTAGTTTGGACATAATTATTCTTTCCCTTTTTACTTTCAGATTTCAAGACTTTGGCTTCAAGAAAGGTTTCATTCTGGGAGAGAGATCTGGATTTGAACAGGGCCGGCAGACAGGACATATCAAAGGTCGTGAGGTCGGGGCAGAAATTGGGTTTTACTCAGGATTTGCTACAATGTGGAAAAGTCTTTTAGAAAAACAACAGGATAAACCAAGACCAAGGTATACAAAAATCTAGGCTAGTAGTTGTACTGGCTGTTACTCAGTAGACGTTTCTATAGTATTATGATGGCATGTAAAATGTAGGGAAAAAAGGTTTTTTTCATTTTTTGCAATTAATTATCTTTTTCATAATTTTTCTATCTTCGTTCATCCTGTATTTTTTTCTGAACATGAGGCAAACTCAGGCAAATTTGCCGAATTGAATGAAATATTACACAATCCACATATAAAAATGAACTGTGCTGTGTGTTATGCAATGATACAAGGCTTGGTAACTTACTAGTGGTGTAACCAAGTTTTTGAAATGGGGGGAGGGGGCTGAAACATGCGATTGTACCATCAAAAAACATGATTTCACCGATGAGTGTTTCAGATTAATTTGGACTGATCAATAGAGCCCAAAAGGAAGAAGCAAATCACAGATTTTAATTAATATTTTGTGAAACATGTATTGACACACAGCGCATGGTTGTGTAACAATGATATGTGATGTACGGTACATGATGTATCATGACACTTAGTTACAATGCCACATTGGGCAAAAGGTTGCATGTCTACATGTGTATGTAAGCTTCAATGTGCATAGTTGGCAGTGGTGATACAAATCCACCCTTTTTATTTCAAACCCACCCTTTTTATTTTATACCTTTTATACCAAAACTCCGAAACCCACCCTTTCTAAGCGCGGTTACTGATCATAGATAAGTGGTTATGGTGGTCCAGGAGAATTACATGTTGAAGTTTTATGACCAAACAGAATGGAATTTCAATATTTTTTGTGTTTCATTTTGTGTCATTCAATCAGAAATTAGAGTAAGCTTTGAGATTGCAATTGTCAACTTCTAAACCCACCTTTTTTATCAGTGACCACGCTTTATATTTGGACACACATTTTAACCAGAAATTTTTCAAACCCACCCTTTTAGGCATTTTGTGGACCCTTCAAACCCACCCTTTCTAAAGCGTGGGTTACCAACTATGAAGTAAGGTGGGCCCTTGGCCAAATGCCCTTGAATTATGAAAGAGCCCCTGAATATTTTTGAGGGCCTCATCTTTTTGTACTCACATGCTCAACAACTTCATAAGAAAGACCCAGAGGGCCTGCAAATGGGCTATTCCAGTTGAAATACATGTACACTCTCAATTAAAGACATGACTTTAATCTTCCACACAGGGTGTATGTAATGTACATTGTAGAATTCAGGTAACCCCATTTGAAATCAATGTGTGGAAGATTAATGTCATGTCTTCCATAGGGGTTTTATGGATTTCATCTGGGATAGCCCTAAATGTTACCTTGGCATATTTCAAGACCTATGTACATGTCATTTTTGAATACAGAGTGAAGAAAGCATTGGAGCTGCTAAATGTTATGATCCAAGAGTTTCCTTTGGACAGCCCAAGTCATGAAGGATTCTGGGAAGATTTGAAAAAGATAAGAGCTAAATTCAAACAGGTCAGTACAAAATGTTGATTGTTGATTCATACAATAATAGCAGTAAATGCTCACTGAAATTTGGTTTGGGTGCAGTACATGTTTGTATGATTTTAACAAAGATATCTGCAAGCACAGCATCAGAAAAATGGGAAGTCTCTCAGAATTACAATTTGAACCTTAATGCAAGTGGATGACCCAATTGACCTTTTCGATAAATCCCATAAGCCTTTGTGAGTACACTTGAGAACTTGTCATTTTACGTCATGCCGATCTGTGCCAATGCGCACATCGTTTATCGAACATCGTTAAATGCGCATTGCAAGTTGCCGTGACGTAAAATGACAAGTACTCAGGTGTACTCACAAAGTCTTATGGGATTTACCGAAAAGCTCAATTGACAGCCTTATCCCCACTTCATTAAAATGCACGATTTTGGTATCAGGTGAAAGTTCATATTTGTTTCATAACTGAAATTTTAGGCCTGAAATATGTTTCGCTTCAGTGGTATGAACAAAAATATAGTAGTTTGGTGGTACACCACCCCAGAAGTCATCATGTATTTCTATGGGCTACTGGGATGTACATTTGTTATTTCTAGAATCCAACCCACACACCTTTAATCAGCTAACAAATAAGGCCAAAAAAAAAAAAGGTTTGTCTCACGAACCCGCGCGCATAAGTATGTGAAAGCGATACAGCGCGTTTTTCTACGCGCTGACCGCCTTTTTAAAGGTTTTTTTTTTTTTTTTCCCCGATTTTTCCGGTTCCCGATAGTTCGACCAACGTAGTAAAAATGAATTCCTCAATGTCAGAAAACCATCGAAAATGTCAGGCAGCGCGTATGCCATTAGTGTTGCAGATAGCCCGTAACCCACACCGTAGCCTCAGTCTCGCTAGTTTCACGCCATCCTTGCAACGGCACGGAGCGTAAAGCCGACGAAGCAAAGTGGATGCAATATAAAAGGACTTAACCTACGGAGAACCCTGCGATCGAGTGAAGCCATGTTGTTTTCATAAATTTTTGTATTTTTTGTAGCTGTTTTTTAACGAATTTTTTACCGTTTATTTCAACATGATTGTTCGTATTCATATAGTTAAAACAGGGGGGACTGTGCTGAGGAATTGGGCACTGCATCGGTGCGCCGATTCGGTTACTCTGAATGCCCTAAAAATGAGTTGGTGTCGGGCGAAGCTGTAACCCGTATTTTCGGCATCGTAACTTTGTATTTTGCACTGATTTTTAATAGTGATCAGCTCTAGGAAGGCAAATAAAATACAGTTACAGAATATTAACATTGTAAATTTGTTGCTTCTCTTTCATTGTAAGACCACTTGTAGTTTTCCAATACCTGTCTTGTGATTTTCATTTGTCTCAGGCTAAAAAAAAACAAATACAAAACAAAAAACGCATTAGCATAGCTTCTAAACCAAAAAAAAAAAAAAAAAAAGCATAGCACTTAGCTTTTTTGGCAAATGTTCGTGAGACAAACCTTTTTTTTTTTTTTGGCCTAAACCGATGATGTATAATTTCTGCCAGTGTTGATTTCATCAATATGTGATGATAAATTGATGAGTGGTTATTTGTTCCATTTAATCCCAGGTAGCATCTCTACTGAATGTAACAATTGATGCCAGTGATGGAAACACCAAACCAGCAATGTCCTTTTGACCTTTAACCTGACCAACAAAGAGGTCAAGAAAGTTCCTGAGACAAAGATCTGCCATCATTTGATGATTATTAATACCAGCTTAGGTTAGTATTATTTATAAATTTCTAGGCTTTCAATACAGATATGCTACTTTGTCATATTTAGCAGATTTCAAGGTTTGATTTTTGACAAAACCAGAAAATTACACCTTTTTTTTTTAACAATTAGTTTTGAAAAGAAACAAAATGAAAGAAAAGTGAACACAACATTTTAAAAGTAGACACCGTAATCACCGAACTGTCTTTATTTTGACATACATGTATCCTATGGTAAAACATACTGACAGTACAATGTAAATGTACACTTTTTGAATGCTGTGTCCACTTTTTTTTCATAATTTCAAATGTTTTAAAAGGGTCCAGTCTTTGTTATCAACAATTGTTGAATTGTTTTGGAACTCAAATAGTTACACAGCCGTTCCATTCTGCCCCCTCCCCCATCGGGGCGCTGCCCCAACATTTTTGAAAAAAAAAAAAAAAAATATATTTCTTTACTGTATCGCTTCATTTATGTTTTAAAACATTTAATCAGGATGTCAAACATTTTTAAAAGGAAAACAAACCTTTTCTGCAATTTCTAAAATTCCAAAGCATCTGTATACTTTCTTTAATTTTGTACAGTAGAAATTTATTTCCAGATTTTCCAAATTAGGGTCAGTCAAATGAGGGCATTCAGTCGAACGAGGACAATCAAACAATTTGTTTTGGCCTAAGCAGGACATGAAGGCTTCCCATCATCATATTCTCCCATTTCTTTTGTACTAAATCTCAATTGTATTTATCCTTTCATTTTCAGGTAGAGGAATGCAGCAATGTTGGTTGGAATTTGGCCTTCCTTGCTTCCTTTCAAATGGCAGCCTTCACTAATATTATTGCATTGTGGTTGTAGGCATTTACAAACAGGAGATGATTGCAACCAATAATTGCTGTAGATGTTCCAGTGTACAATGTGCGAGTCAATATTGATCCTGGAAGAAGTTAGCTGCATGTGGATTTAAAAGAATTACTACTTGCATAAACAACTACAACTGTTTCAGTGAATTATGCAGGGAATGCATTTCATTTGCAATACCATTTATTAAAATGATTTCACTTATAAAGTGCCTAAAAAGGTACTAAGGGACATATGTGACACGATCCTGTCCATGGGGGCCAAAGGAGGCATTTTTGAAAATTGAGTTACTGTAATTATTACATTATACATACAATTTATACATTTACTGAAAACACCAGGTCTAGCATACTTGGTTCTAAAGTTATGAAGTTTTTTGACGTCTATTTTCTTATGTATTTTATTGTTTTTTTACTCCATATTTTTACCTTTATTTCAGTTTCAAATTTGCCGTCTTTGGCCCCCATGGACCAGATCATGTCACATATTGAGTGTACCAACACTTATTTTACTATCACACTACCCCTGTGGAATCTTCCACAGGGGAAGTGTGAATTTCAAATGGAATGAACACATTAGGCAGCTCCATTTGAATATTTCATACACCTTCTGACAAAGATTCAACCCGAATCTTCTACAGAGGGAGAGTGAGTTTCAAATGGAGTTACGTAATGTGTTCATTCCATTTGAAATTCCTACTCTCTCTGTGGAAGATATTTCCACAATCTTCCACAAGGGTAGTGTGGATTTTAAATGGAATAGCCCAATTGCCTTAAATGACATGTAAAGTTGTAAATATGCTAGAAATCTAATTTGCCTGTAATTTACTTATGAAGGGTGGTTCACTTTTTGAGGGGCTCAAAGTGCCTCAATTACCGTAACCACCCGGGTATAAGCCCACCTTCAGGTATAAGCCCACCCCCTATTTTTCAAAACATTCTGGGAACAAGGGTGCACTCGGCTATAAGCCCAGTACTAAATTGTGGCTAAGTTCTTAAATCCAATCAATGCTTTTCTCTCAGTTATATCAGTTGATAATAAACATTCCACGCTTAGAATTTTAAGAAATTGACATAGATGATAGAAATTATTTACTGGTACATTGGGCATACTAGCCCCTCCCCGGTTATTTTTTGAAGTGAAATCTGCCATCTAGGGGGGTGGGCTTATACCCGAGTGGTTACGGTACATGTAAAATTGTAAATATGCTATAAAGACTATCTAATTTGCCTGTAATTTACTTATGAAGGGTGGTTCACTTTTTGAAGGGCTCAAAGTGCCTCAACTACATGTAAAATGGTAGATATGCTAGAAAGACATCTTATTTGCTTGTAATCTTACTTATGAAAGGGGTTCACTTATTGAGGGGCTCAAAGTGCCTCAACTACATGTTCAAACATGTAAAACTGTAGATATGCTATAAAGACATCTTATTTGCCTGTAATCTTACTTATGAAGGGTGGTTCACCTATTGAGGGGCTCAAAGTGCCTCAACTACATGTACAAACATGTAAAACTGTAGATATGCTATAAAGACATCTTATTTGCCTGTAATCTTACTTATGAAGGGTGGTTCACCTATTGAGGGGCTCAAAGTGCCTCAACTACATGTTCAAACATGTAAAACTGTAGATATGCTATAAAGACATCTTATTTGCTTGTAATCTTACTTATGAAGGGTGGTTCACCTATTGAGGGGCTCAAAGTGCCTCAACTACATGTACAAACATGTAAAACTGTAGATATGCTATAAAGACATCTTATTTGCCTGTAATCTTACTTATGAAGGGTGGTTCACCTATTGAGGGGCTCAAAGTGCCTCAACTACATGTACAAACATGTAAAACTGTAGATATGCTAAAAAGACATCTTATTTGCCTGTAATCTTACTTATGAAGGGTGGTTCACCTATTGAGGGGCTCAAAGTGCCTCAACTACATGTACAAACATGTAAAACTGTAAATATGCTAGAAAGACATCTTATTTGCCTGTAATCTTACTTATGAAGGGTGGTTCACCTATTGAGGGGCTCAAAGTGCCTCAACTACATGTACAAACATGTAAAACTGTAGATATGCTATAAAGACATCTTATTTGCCTGTAATCTTTCTTATGAAGGGTGGTTCACCTATTGAGGGGCTCAAAGTGCCTCAACTACATGTTCAAACATGTAAAACTGTAAATATGCTAGAAAGACATCTTATTTGCCTGTAATCTTACTTATGAAGGGTGGTTCACCTATTGAGGGGCTCAAAGTGCCTCAACTACATGTACAAACATGTAAAACTGTAGATATGCTATAAAGACATCTTATTTGCCTGTAATCTTTCTTATGAAGGGTGGTTCACCTATTGAGGGGCTCAAAGTGCCTCAACTACATGTTCAAACATGTAAAACTGTAAATATGCTAGAAAGACATCTTATTTGCCTGTAATCTTACTTATGAAGGGGGTTCACTTATTCATTGGCTCAAAGTGCCTTAACTACATGTACAAACATGTAAAGTTGTAAATATGCTAGAAAGACATCCTATTTGCATGTAATCTTACTTATGAAGGGGGTTCATTTATTCAGGGGAGCAAAGTGCCTCAACTACATGTTCAAACATGGAAAGTTATAAATATGCTAGAAAGACATCTTATTTGCTTGTAATCTTACTTATGAAGGGGGTTCACTTATTCATTGGCTCAAAGTGCCTTAACTACATGTTCAAACATGTAACATTGTAAATATGCTAGAATGACATCCTATTTGCATGTAATCTTACTTATGAAGGGGGTTCATTTATTCAGGGGCGCAAAGTGCCTCAACTACATGTTCAAACATGTAACATTGTAAATATGCTAGAATGACATCCTATTTGCCTGTATAAATCTTATGAAGAATGGTTCGCATATTGATGGGTAGTAACCTGGAGCGATAAAGATGTTGACAGACATAACCAAGCGATGCTTAAATCTTCCAAGTATAGAAATTGCCATCCTTGCTCTTAAAATCAATGGGCATAGTCAAACCAGAATAGTACCATACAAATCTAAACAAATTGGTAAAACAGTGATTCAATTGAAACTATGCTTAGCGGTTGATACAAGAGTAATGCTTAACATCAAATCCAGATGTAGCCAGTGGTCATTGCAATGGGAGTCAATGATGCAAACAATCAGCCAAGTGATGTGTATGTCCAATTTGACACTGCAAAGTGTGGTGCAAACGCAAGATGAGAAACTTCTTTGCCAAGTGAATATGCTAACATCAAGAAAGCATAGAAAATGAATATGGCCATTAAACTAGAATAGCATGCAACATCAACTGAAATTAGTTTGGGTAGTCACTACACAAAGTTCAAGGTCAAACAACAGATCAAGAGGTAATCCCCTTGAAAAGAACAAAAGCATGCATGGCGCAATTAGTCATGTCACACACCTCACTGGCCTCTTTCTCACAGGCTGTGATCATGTTAGTTACTTCACAAAGTTCAAGGATCAAACAACAGATCAAAGGGTAATTCACTTGACATTATGTTTTGTTACCTGGAGAGATTTGATCATGTCTCACCTCCTTTTTCAACCAAATCGACGGTTAATAACTTGTAGTGAGTGATCAACATTTAACCACAAATTGCCTCAGGAAAAACTCACTTCCTGGGAATCAAATACCACACAAGGTCATTTTTATGTAACTCATTGACCCATTTGTGTTATATACTGCCTCTAGCTATAATGACATCCTTGTGATCTGGTCAACTCATTGACAGATACGAACCCGAGGAGGGAATTCAATTTTTGATCAATTCTCTCCAGGTAGTGAATCGTAATGAAAGGAACAAGAGCATGCATGGCATATATGTATGTGTATATGTATATAGCAATTAGTTGTGTCACATGCCTTACTCATCTCTTTCTCTCAGGCTATGATTCAAAGAGAATCTTCTATGATGAAACAGTTCAGCAACACTTTCAGTTGTACAAAAGGAGTACTAAGGACTAATGTGACATGATCTGATCACTAGGCCATAGGAGGCAATTATGGCAATATGAGTTTATATCTTCATCTAAAGAAGATTTATACCACAATACACCATGGAACTGGTTCCCATTGAACATCTCCACAAATGACTTTACAGCAGCAACAATTCCTTTTGACATTGAGGCGTGCAAAAACTGTAATTTACTGCATACTTTACTTTGTACTTCAAAGTAGACAAATTGTAGCTGAATGGTACATGTACCTTATTTATTTACGCACCATATTCTTTGCAGAAGTGAGGAAGTGCTGGAGTAGAGCCAAACATGAATATAATATATATATATGAATATAAAGGCCAGACAAAGATTCATACAAAAATATTTATTTTATTTAAACACATGTAACAAAATAATTATGAATTGAAATAAAAAGTTACAAATTGATACAAACTTATGATGTAGCATTCAATTGCAGTAAATCACTTTTAATATTAGTTATTGCTAAACTGCTCTCTTTTGGTAGAAGATTTAAAACCCTAAAAACACAGCTGGCAATGTTTGGCTTCTCCACACCCTACTTGTGTTTTGTTGTTCTTACAGGAGTTTGAATCAAGTCTTTTGGTGCTATAGTACTTTTGGCCTAGGTGATGTCCAAGCATCAACTCAAGGCAGCTATTTCACATGTGGTTATGCAGTGTCTTTACGTGCGTGTATATCAGTGCATTGAGTGAACATTTGCTGTTGCTGCCCTAATCAAATTCATACAGACATCACTGGTCAAAAGTACATGACTGAACCAATTAGTTGTGTGGAAAATGGCAAATACTATCTCTGAACATTGTTGTCAAAAGAGATAATGTATTGGGTAAGAATGATAAAATCAAGCTCTACAGATAATGATTGTGTAACAATTCATTTACAAGTGGCATGGTTGTGGTTAGTGGTATTTCAGATTGAATTCTGATTTTATGCCATTTCAGAGGTTTGTGTTGGTTCCAATTTCACAATTCAAGATATAATGAAAGCACTGTTGCAATCAAATTTCAGCATGTTGGTTTTGTCAGATACCAAGTACCGTATCAAGGAGCATGTAGAAAAGAGCATGTAGAAAAGAGCATATTTGTCAGATACCAAGTATCTGACCAAGTTCGTCTGACCAAGTATCACAGAATACGCACAAAATCACAGCAAAGTGCCTATGTATATACTATACCTAGATGTACATGTATGGCTATGTTTACTGGTCTCAGTCTAGTCAGGTCATACATACAGTTATCTTTTAATTTATACACCTGTAACAAAAATAATTAGGAATTGAAATTACCAATTGATATGCGTTTATGATGTAGCATGTAAATCTGCATCTATTGCTATAAATCACTAGATAGTAATTGCTTGTGGTGGTACATGTAGGTGGCACTTATCTTAAGCATTACCTCATTTGTATATATTATAAGGATTGAATTGTGATCTTTAATCTGTTCATTAAGGAAAGAAAATTGATATATATATAAAAATATGTGACACAATCTGGTCCATGGGGGCCAAAGGAGGCATTTTTGAAAATTGAGTTACTATAACTATTACCTTATATAAACATTAGGCTATCATATACTGAAAACATCAAAGGTCTAGCATACTTGGTTCTGAAGTTCTGAAGTTTATTGACATATATTTTGTTATGCATTTTATTGTTTTTTCACTCCATATTTTTTGTCGATTTCAAATTTGCCGCCTTCGGCTCCCATGGACCAGATCGTGTCACATATATATCCAAGTTGCTATTTATCGTACAATTGAGGTCCTAAGGAGAAAGGCTTTTCATGCCAACAACGGATGGAAATACTGAGGAATGAACTAATAGCAGATGTATCATGTATGGGTGGACGTAGAAGATATGAGTAAAATTGGGAGGAATATCTCACAGGTGTTGGCCCTGATCATTTGTTCGTATATCCGCCATTTTGGATTTTTGCCATTTTATGCATTTTGAAACCAAAGACCAATTTTTTCTTCATTTTTTAAAGTCCCCAATTAATCTGTATGCAATTACCTATCATGTGAGACATGTTAATGGCTTGGCTTCGATTTAGTTTTCTTCTTCTGACAATTTTCACTTTACGGCCGCCATCTTGGATTTTGGGCTGAATTTGCATAAATTTTCAAGTTTTACCGGATTTTTTAGCCGAAGGCCAATTTTTTCTTCTTTTTTTGAAGTCGCCAAGTAATCCTTGTACAATTATCGTTCATATAGTACATGCAAATTGGTTGGCTTCGACTTAGTTATCTTTTTTTGAACTTTTTTGAACAAGTGATCAAGCGGTCTATGTACATCAACCCCTGTGATCTATTTACCATTACCTCATTTGTATATCATGATTGGATTGTGATATTTATGCTCTTTATTAAGGAAAGAAAATCGATCCAAGTTGCTGGGGAAAAAGAGCAAATTAATGTCCTAGGTCATGTGATAATATCGTATAACTGAGGTCCCAAGAAGTAAGGCTTTTCATGCCAACAACGGATGGAAATACTGAGTGATGAACTAATAGCAGATGTATCATGTATGGGTGGACGTAGAAGATATGAGTAAAATTGGGAGGAATATCTATTTATTTATTTTTTAATCCTGACATCGATGGTCCTCACTGTTCATAAGTTTGTACTGGCCTTCCAATTTGTAAATTTTTATCATGGATACTCTTGTTGTCTTCAAAATTCTGTATTCTGGACTTTTCAATATATGTGCCCATCCACCACAAACTGGTCGTAAAGTCGGCATTTTCCATTTGAGATACAATCAAAAACGGTATTGGATTTCTATGTAAAGTATATTAGGAATTTGACCTTTGATGAACCATAACTTCACTTCTAGATGTCCGATGATTCTGGTTGAGGTGTCATTGTAAAGCTGAAAGTGCATTCTTTCAAAATCTGGAATAAAAAGAAAATGATCTAGAGCTGACTTTACTACCACTTCGTGGTGGATGGTCACATACTCACATATGTGATATGATCAAGTAAAATCAGTCGGAAGTCAGATGTATTGATTTTCAGATATAGCCAAACAAAGACAATAGTTTCTTTTGTTGCATATTGTTTTGGAAATATTTCAACTGGTCATATAGTTTCTTTTGTTGCATATTGTTTTGGAAATATTTCCAACTGTACATATCTTTAGAACTAAATGTTAAATTTCAATTGGGTTTTCTGCAAAATGTAGCTTTGCAAATGCATTATACAATCATTGAAAAAAAAATGAAAATTGAGTATGCCCAACTTCTGGCTGATTTTGCTTGATCACACCACATATAACTAGACTATACCATATTCACCCTGATGTGGCAGTGACGTTGGTGCGCATTTCTTTCGGCACAGCCTCAAAATGCTAGCATTCGCTAAAAGCACTAGTATAATACAGGCGCCACATAGTTACACAAGCGAAACATCTGCTTCAAGGCATTGACGTCACTTCCACATCAGTGAAAAATGGTATACCAAGTATCACATAATAAACAGGACTGTAGCAAAGCGTCTATGTATTTATATACAGTCATGTTTACTGATATACGCTGGCTAAGTTATGTAAAAATCGGATTAACAACCATAGCAATAGATGAAAACAATTTTTGAATACATCGTGCTGCACTACAAGCAGGTGTATGTCTGCAATCAGATTGAATACAATACCGGCCTTTTCAAAGATACTAATCTCGCAGGTGCGAGTGATCAGCATGGTATGGTTCAATGCATAGGTACCAGTACAGTGTGATATATTCAAAAATTGTTTTCACCTATTGCTGTGGTAGTTAAATCTTGTTATTACATCACTTCACCATCGTATTGGATCTACAATCCCCGAAATATGTCCATGAAACGCTTTAGGCATCTTGAATGAAATCAAAAGTGTATTTTTAATGTGGATAAAAATGTTCAATATTTGGAATTAGAAGAAAGCTGGGCCATCAATTAACACTTGTCCCTTCCCCACCCCCATGATACAATGTTGCGTCACTTTGGAGACACGCTGAACACATTTGCACGTATCAACATTGCACGGGGGAGTGGGGGACTTATTTTCCCTAAAGACGCTTTTAATGTTTCAAGACATATTTCGGGATTGTATGAGGCAATCGCTAAAATTAACATCTGATTTTAAACTTTTGGCTGTAACTTTAAAACTACTTGATAGAATTACTCCAAATTTTCAATGAATATTAGTTAATGCATAAGCTATGATGTGGATATAAAATAAAACAACTTATTGTATCAATTTTGACTATATCGCCCTGCACTACAAGCAGGTTGCACCCATCACCTGTGTATGTCTACAATCATAGATTGAATACAATAGCGCTCTTTTCAAACATTACTAATCTTACAGATGTGAGTGATCAGCATGATATAGTTCAGTGGATATGTATCGCGTGAACGCTGCAGTGCAGGGCAATATAGTCAAAAAAACGACCATTAATCACCATTTTCAAAAAAAAAAAAAAAGCAAAAAAAAAAAAAAACAAAAAAAACGAACCAATAAAAAATTCGCATTAGTACGCTCATGAAGTAGGCCTACTCATGCAGAAATATCTTTAAAATTGATCATTTTATTTGCGTGAAATGGTAAAGTGCGATTGTAAATCGTCCCATTGAATCACATAGTGATTTGACGGTTTACCATAGTCTAATACTGAATATTAATACAAGGAGTTTCTTTAATTTAGAAATGGTAAACCGTTGACAAAATTCATAATTTAGGCCGATTTGGTGTCAACTTTTATTTGGAAAGTGTTTTGTTTGAAAGCTTGTTCAAAACTACATCTAATTTTACTATTTTACGTTTTGTTAGCTCTAACATTATTTACATTTTACTGATTTTAGCAAATGTAAATCGTTTGTCGAGATTTACCATTTTCATAATCACGAGAATGCAATGCGCACCCATATATCACAGAATCCCGTAATTATTTCAACATGACAGCGTGGTGTAATGGACAGTACTTCAGACGGTGAAACGAAAGGCTAGTGGTTCGAGCCCCAACAGTTTCACTTTTTTTTCTTTTTTTTGTGTGTGACTTATTCAAACCAGTAAACTTTTCTTCTATATTCATGACAATTGACATTGTGAAACACGAAAATAAGTTTTAAAACCCTAATTTATCTATGGCATGATAATTGATTGTTTTTTAATTGTAATAAAGACACACATAGATCCGGACATCTTTAAATGTCATGAATATGGGCAATATAGCAATTGTCAGGAGTTCGTGATCACAGTCTTTATTTAACACGCCACGCCGGTAGATGTCGTTGTTAAGCAGTGTTTGAGTTGTTGGTGGTGGTGGGGGGGGGGGTAATAGACAGTCGATAACCGACAATCAATGATCAATTAATTGTCAATATTCAATTAAATTCTAAAACCTAACACGGAAATGATGATCACAGACTGTCATGTTCAATCGCAGTCGCTAAGGATGATTAGGGGGTTATATTTGTGTGGTTGAGGGTGGTGGAGGAAAATCGATAATCGATTATCGTGTAACCCCCCCCTCCCCCCACACACTCCCACGTTCAAGTTTCATACGTTTTCATAAGTATTTACTTATAGAGTGCTTGCACATAAGGTCATTAGTTCAAATCATCTCCTCTATAGGCACGCTCCAGAAGATATGCAAATGGATGCAGTACAAAAGAATTATTTGACCACTATCTAAATAAAAGATTAGTTGTTTTATTTTGTGCCCACATCATAGCCTATCTATTAATAAATAGTCATGGAAATTTTTTCCCGCGGTACCTATGCATTGAACTATATCATGCTGATCACTCACATCTGTAAGATTAGTATGTATGAAAAGAGCGCTATTGTATTCAATCTATGATTGTAGACATACACAGGTGATGGGTGCAACCTGCTTGTAGTGCAGGGCGATATAGTCAAAATTGATACAATTAGTTGTTTTATTTTATATTCACATCATAGCTTATGCACTAACTAATATTCATTGAAAATTTGGAGTGATTCTTTCAAGTAGTTTTAAAGTTATAGCCAAAAGATTAAAATCAGATGTTAATTTTAGCGATTGCCTCGGACAATCCCCGAAAAATGTCCTTGAAACGCTTTAGGCATCTTGAATGAAATCAAAAGTGTATTTTAATGTGGATAAAATGTTCAATATTTGGAATTAGAAGAAAGCTGGGCCATCAATTAACACTTGTCCCTTCCCCACCCCCCATCATTCAATGTTGCGACACTTTGGAGACACGCTGAACACATTTGCACGCTTCAACATTGCACGGGGGAGTGGGGGGACTTATTTTCCCTAAAGACGCTTCAATGTTTCAAGACATATTTCGGGGATTGTAGTCATGTAAAATATCTTTTAATTCAAACACATAAATGAGCAAGTAACTATGAATTGTAATAAAAAATTACTCAGTAATACGAATTTTTGATGTAGCATGTTAACTCCGCAATACACGCCACTATATACCCTAGAAAATGCATTAGCTGGCTTCTCCCCTCATTTTCAGAGGTTTGTGTTGCTTCCAATGTCACTTTGTAACAAAAGCACTGCTGCAATAAAAATTCAGCATGTTGGACTCTTCATACGAAATGTTATATCACAGAATACACACACATTGTAACTATAGCAAAGTATATTTAGTAATGTAAAATACTTATCTTTTTATTTAAACACATGTAACAAAAATAATTATGAGTGAAAATAAAATGTTTACAAATGAATACAAATTTATGATGTACCACATGAACTCTTAATCACTTTAAGGTGGGTTGGATGGGAGATGACCTTGCAGTGTTTCCACTCAAATATTAAGACATATAAAGCTGACACACAAGAGGAATGGTATGGGTTCTATAGTCTATATACGGTATCTACCTCGAGTCAACGGCACTAGCTTTGAAGTTCAGCGTGTGCTGTGTTGGCTTAGCGTGGTTTCTTACATGTACATGCAGCATGTTGATCGCGTGCATAGATTTAGGTACACGCACCAAGTAACGCTAAGCTAACGCAGAACACATTGAACTTCAAAGCTACATGTTGTGCCGGTGACTTGAGGTAGGACTATATGAAGGAAATCCCAAAGCTTGATAAAAGGGGATGTCATTTCTGCCCCATGTGCATGGTTTTTCTTTTGAGGGGTAAAACACTCAAACTTGTGTTTTGATTGGTCTTAACTTTAAAACTGTAGGACCTATGAATAGAAAGTATAAATCGAGGGTTGACAAACAGAAGACCTTAAATCACTTTTGGCCATCTTGAGATTTTGGTACCAAACTAATCTGTAATACCCACAGATTCTTAAAATCATAAAGCCTTAACTCAATTCAACTTCCTATTGCATCTATAACACAATAATACTTGGTCACATCTCAATGCAAAATATTATTTTACTGATATTTCACAAAAAGGCACTTTTTGAGTTAAGGCCTTCTGTTTGTCAACCCTCGAAATGTGATTATTGGCTTTCTCTATTATGAAGTACACTGCAGTTTTTTAATTAAAAGTAATGGCTAAAACTGGAAAAACATGGCTCCTGCCATCCGAACTGCCTTAAAAGTAATTGATAAACTTAACACTTTGTAGAAAGAAAAAAAACATTTAAACCCTGAAAAACAGCTGACAATGTTTGGCTTCTCTGCAGTCTGCACCCTACTCATGTTTTGTTGTTCTTTCAGGAGTTATGTCATAAGGTCTTTTATGCTGTGCTATAGTAGTTTTGCCTACATGTAGTGCTGTCAGTGATGTCTATGCCTCAAGGCAGCTATTTCGCATGCGGTTATGCAGCGTCTTTACAGCAACGTGTGTGTATTTCAGTGCATTGAGTGAACGTTTGCTATTGCTGCACCCAATCAAATTCATGCTGATATCACTGCACATGGTCCAAAGTACTAGAGCAGTTGCTTCCAATCATCAGGGCTTTATACATTTTCAGTCATCGGGGCTTTATTATACAACTATTAAATGTTTATGAGTACGATGGTAAGAATATTTTCATGAGGTGAAATATAGACTGTTCCATTCAACAAGGCTTTGCCGAGTTGAATGGAACAGTTCATATTTCACCGAATGAAAATATTCTTTCCAATGAACGAATAAAAGCATTCAATATTTGTTTTATATAACTCATATGAAATTCTTTATCCACTTTTTATAAATCACCAGAAAAACAAAATAAAATTACAAACTGTATTTATTTTAGAAGCGTCACCCACACCTATAATAGGCAAGTCGAGGTGGTCACCGC
This sequence comes from Amphiura filiformis, assembly GCF_039555335.1. Taxonomy (NCBI): domain Eukaryota; kingdom Metazoa; phylum Echinodermata; class Ophiuroidea; order Amphilepidida; family Amphiuridae; genus Amphiura; species Amphiura filiformis. The sequence continues at coordinate 61,364,837 of NC_092644.1, read as the reverse complement.
TCGCGATATACGCCCGTGTCTGTCAGCGTTGCCATGGTAGCTGTGCACCAGTGCAATGGAAAATGGACTAGTGCACTAGCGCGGAGTGCAATAGTCTTTCTATAAATAGCAAAAATATTCAATAGTAATTGACTAATCAAATGATAAGAATCTTTGTATGAGTTATATAAAACATTTTCACACACTAAAAATTGCAAGAGAAATTAAATCATCTGGGGAATTGTAACTAAAAAATTTGGCTTTTTCATCATGGTGTTAGCAGACTGGACGACAGTTAGGATTTGATAATAAATTAGACACTTTTGGCAGCATGCAATTGAATTATCTTTTTCAGTATTGGAAACAGACAAAGCTCACATAAATTAAAACACCCCCTCTTGTAAATGCTGGCAAGTGTGGAGGTGTGTGTATATTCCAACTGGAGAGATTCACACACCCACATTCAAACTGGGGAGATTTTTTTACACAAATCTCACAGCAACCGCCATACTGTGGAGGTTGCTCTAATCAGAAAATGACAGGTGGTATACCCCCCTCTATGGCTCAAAAAACCCATTTTTGAGGTTATCTTCAACTATGGAGCTCCACGGTTGTTAGCAGACTCCACAGTGTGAATGTGACAAAACACACACACCTCCACAGTTTACGAACCATTTACAAACGCTAGGACATATTTGTCAGTGTAAACGCTGTAAAAGTTTACATATTGTATTCACAAAGGTTGATTTTTGTGAATTTTTGAAATAGTTATAGTGAACATAATTGGACAATACAGTCCAGCCTCCCTTGTTCGGACCTCTTTTATATGGATCTCTCTATTATCCGGACATGTGATCTTCATAGAAAAAACATGTTTTTAATGCTTAGAGAGCTTGATTTCATACACTGTTGCATTTAGAATAACACAACTATAGCATTTAGCACTCAAATACCATCTTTCAGTGTTATTACTCCATTTTGAGTAAGCTTTTGGTGTCTCAATGTTAGCACTTCTGACATTCAATGCAGAATTACATATAATTCACTTATTCCCATCATGGCCGGATAAAAGAGGTTGGACTGTACTGTAAATATTTTTTGTAACAAACAAATTATAAAACTAGAAATCTGCAACAAATTCTTCATGTGAAAATATAGCAGTATATAGTGCATCATAGACCATCAAAATATATGTTTCGATGCAGGCCCGTGCACGCAGGATTTTTGTTGGGGTGCTGATTTTGAAAAAGTGGACCTTTTTTTTTTTCCAAGGGGGCAATTTTGAGAAAAGTGGACTTTCTTCCCAAAATTTGGACCTTTTTTACGCCTTTTGTTTTTGCTCGCTACGCTCGCAAATTGTGATATTTTGTGACTTTTTTAGACTTTTGCAAATTTGGGACGCACCCCCCCCCCTGTGTACGGGCCTGTTTCGATGGTCTATGAGTGCATACAATATTGAATTTACATTGTTGTCTTCTTTGTAGCACCTTTTTATAATCTGAAGTCCGATTCTGTGCCCATCAACAACCAAAATACTTGTGTCAGAGTTTACGCCACAACCATTTTCATTAAGAATTGCGGTTTTGGGACGGAAGCAGTTTTTGTTTTGAATTTGTTTGCAATAGGTATAGATGGGCTGGCACCAGAGTATTGATTACTAAAAAAAAGCTACAAAGTAGAGCATTGAATGGACTATTCCATTTAAATCCACACTCACCCTCCAGAACATTTAGTGAAAGTGTTCCACAGAGGGAGTATGGATTTCAAATAGAATAGATAATTGGGAAACTTACATTTTAAATACTCAAAAGGATATAGGTAAAGCCTTACATGGGTAGTATGGGTATCAAAATAATTAATCCGAGTAAATTCCATTTGAAAAACATACACCCTTGTGAAAGACTTTTCTTAAATCTTCCAGAGGAATATGGTAGATTTGAAATGGATTAGACCAATAGTTTTTATGGCATCCAATGCCAAGGACTGGGACTGTCATCGATGGCAGGTGAGAGTGATACACCATCTGTATAACTTGTAGACTCAAGAGTTAATGGAGGCAAGATAGGTGGCTCCCAATAATAGCTGTTATAACTTGATGGTCTTCGTCTGGGCATTCTAGCCAAGTCACAGATATCAGCACCAGGAGGTAATTTGAAACCATCTGGTGGATAAGATGACATTCCAACAGGATAATTCATGGGATGATGATGGTATGGATTCAATCCTGATCTTGATAACATAGTCTGATTGGCAAGTTGGATCAAAGCAGGTGATGAGTATGGAAAACGCGATTGGATCGTCGTCGCTATCTGAGATCTACGGCGTGATTCAGCTGCAAAGTCTGGTGTGTGTGGTGGTGGTTGTACTTGTACTGGTGATGGGGTCGAAGGTTGATGGGTGTATTCATAGCCGGATGGTACCATACCATATGGAGGTGTGAATGGTGAATTGGATGGTACCATACCATATTGAGGTGTGAGTGATGGTACACTAGGGAATGCTGATGATGCATTGCTGCTCTCAGCAGGTAAAGCAGCTGTCTCTGTCACCAACTGATGATCTTTCTTTCCCACTGTGACAGGTTGAGCGATTGTGACATGTTGAGAGACAGGTTGAGCGATTGTGACATGTTGAGAGACAGGTTGGGTGATTGGTTGAGTGACTTTGACAGGTTGAGCAACTGTGACAGGCCCGGTGACAGGTTGAGTGACTACGGCAGGTTGCATGACTTTGACAGATTGAGTGACTGCAGCAGGTTGAGCGACTGTGACAGTTTGATTAACTGTAGTATGTTGAACGACTGCAGCAGCTTTGTTATCTTGGGCACGTGATTGACGATGACGACGATTGGCAAACCATACCTAGACAAAGAGAAAAATAAAATGACAAGTATTAAATCAGCTAGTTTAATCGAAAATGATTGTCTTTGTTTGTCTAAAAGTTGTTAGGTATATGTGTAGTGTGTAATGTTGCTATCTACTGTAGATAGCATGATAACATTACAGAGCTGATATCTGGGACATGCGAGAATTAAGGTATTGTTTAACTGCTTTTCATCTATTTTCTCATATATAACATGGGCAACATCATTATTTTAAGTAGAAGAAGAATGCAAAATGTTTTCAAAAAAGCTTTCCTCTTTTTGCTTTAAATGTCATTATTTAAATTGCAGTTTTAATCTTACTTCTTTTTAATTTGGGGTGATGTCCTTAAATTCCTGCATTAAACATCAAGTACACAATGAATACCTTACCTTTATTCTATGTTCTGGTACATCTAACTGAATGGATAACCTTTCTGTTATCATAGGATCTGGGTATGGTTCTGTCTTGTACACCGCATCCAGAAATGCCAACTCATCTTCCTTAAATCGTCTTGACCGGGATGGTTTGTCTGTTGTCTTGGCAACATCATCTGAGGCAGCCTTTGATGGAGCTTTATGTGTAGACGGGACAACAGCTGTGGTAGAGGGTTCGAGTCCAGGCGATTTGGGTTTGGTGAATGACCGAGTTGATGACAATTTTCGTCTCCGTGATAAACAGTTTCCTGTGAAAGTTTGAAAGTGATTTTGATTATAAATGTACAGGTTTGCTGAACATGAGAGTAAGAACTTCATTTTTCATATTGCTCTTTTATTTCCAGCTCAGAATGATTCCTGACAAAAGATGTCACTTTTTTTAGGGGGGGGTGTTTGTTTTTTGTTAATTTTCACCAGAAAGTTACACTTTGTCAAAATCAGATGGTAATGCAGGACTGGTGAAGTTGGTCAAAATTTAAAATCAATATTTAAAATGAGTTCTGAGATCTTAATATCTAGTCTTACTGAAGAATTGTTTTGTTATGTTGTCCAAAAATGTTTGGATCAAAATTGTGCTTTATTTTGTAACGTTCTCCAAAACTAAGCAATTTAACAGATCTGACGACACGGTTGGGTTCATCAAAGTTTTAGACCAACATTTTAGCAGAAATGAGGCCTAAATGTTTCCATAATTCCAGGGCATATACCATACAACAATCAACAAATCTATACTGCTGCAACCCTTACCTTCGCTAGTACTGCTCCGATTCCTCTTTCTTGTTTTCCTAGACGTCACCTCATCCTCCCGATTGCCATCATCATCACTTACATCATCTACCTCTATCATATGTTTCCTACTCGTTGATGGTCGCTTGGACTGCAATGACTGCTTTTCTTTGTTAGCTTTCAGCTCAGTACACATAGTATCACGTTGCTGCTGATGTTGGCTGTTGGTTACATCAACCAAAGTAGAAGTCATACTGGTTTGAGCGGCACAAAGTGCAGAGAAATCATACGAGAATACAGTCGAAACAGGTGGCAAGGCAACAGTGGTGTCAGGTGGTGGAGATGTGACGCTACTACCAGGTGATGATGCTGTTGCCGAGGAAGAGGACTCATCAGATGATGATGTCCTGTTTTCAGATGAGATGTCAGCTTCAGGTTTATTGCCACTATTCTTGCGTAATCTGTTAATTTCATCCACCTTATTAATGTCAGCAGAGATGACTTCCAATAAATAAGCCACAGCTGCCGGTGACATGACTTCTAAATTGAGAGATTCTCCTGAGGTCGTCATGTTACGTTTGTGGTATTTTAATTTTGCCAGGTGTTAAATATTAGACCTGAAATATAAAAAGAAACAAAGTAAAACGAAATGACATTTTATATCCATTGACCACAGGCTCAATTATTAAACATAAACTGAGCTCAAAAAGAAACTTATAATTTTTCACAAGGTCATATCTTGAAATCCTGTCCATCAAATTGAACCAAAATTACACACAGGTTTACTTCAATACTACTATTAACACGTGTCAGTAACCAAGCAGTTATCAACTGACACAACAGCAAAATGCACTGACATGGAACAGCTTCCTGGACCACATTCACAGCCCAGCCCTGTTTCATGAAAAAAGTGTATGAAAAGCAGAAAGCAGCACCGTTTTATTATCTGTGCAAGGATCTTGTGTGTATTCTCACAGATTTTTTGTGCTGTGTGTCAAATGTTGGGCTGTGAAAGTGGAGGAAGTCCAGGAAGCTGTCCCATGACAGTGTATTTTGCTGTTGTGTCAGTTGGACAACTGCTTGGTTACTGACATGTGTTTTGAGTAGAGTATTAAAGTAATCCTGTGTGTAATTTTGGTTCATTTTGATTGACAGTATTTTACGATATGACCTTGTGATTCACAAGTTGTAAAAAATATAAGTTTCTTTTTGAGCTCAGTTTAGTTTACTCGAGGTGATTAACCAAAGACTTCATAAAAACGTATAACTACCCCCTTTTTGACAAGTGTGTGTCAAATTGGTGGCATTTACTTCACATAAAAATATTATTTTTTCAATGATTTTTAACCTGAACATTGGCAGCCATTTTGAATATTTCAATGGTAAATGGTGAGACATTGACTGAAGTTAATCTGTTTGTATATTTTACTCATATATTTTAGGTGAAAATGGTGGCATTTACTTCACATAATGTGACATAAAGATGTCAAAACATTATTTTTTCAATACCTTTTAACCTGTACAGTGCAAATGGCAGCCATTTTGAATATCTTTATGTCAAAAGATGAGACATTGACTGAAATTAATCAATTTATATATTTTGCTTGTATCTGGATACATTTTAGGAGAAATGGTGGCATTTATTTCACATGAAGATGTCAAAACATGGTATTTTAATGATTTGTTGTAGGCCTACACGAACGGTGATTTTCGGCGCCATTTTAGATTTGGGGGAAAATTGGAGGTGGCTCATGGGCTTTTTTTATCCTATATTAACCCAAGCAACATATGTGCCAAGTGTGGTTCTGGAGGAAAATTGTTAGTTTTTTTCTTGGGCAAGTGGACTTGCTTATATATGACCATAATTTCCAAGGAATACAAGGGATAGCGACTTCATTTTGATATAATATAGTTCCATTTTTTAACAAAATTTTAAAATTGTTCAAATTCTATCCGCACCTTATATCGTTGGCCTATGGATTCTCTCTTTCTCTTTCTTTTCCCCTTTTTCCATCTCTCTTCACTCCTTTATTATTTTGCCCTGCGCAAGGGGGGGGGGCCCAAATGGGGCAGGGGCCCAAATAGGCATTGCCAGGGGGGCAATTTCCCCTGCTACCCCCGGCAGCTACGCCACTGTATCCCAGCAAACGTTTAAATGTCGGGTTATATTAAAAGATATTAAACATTTTCATAACATTCAAAAACATTCTCTTTTCCCCTCTGAAAACATCCTGACTACGCCACTGCTTGCACCCAATTTTCAATAGAATAATAAATAGCACCTTCTTAAGTTTCCCTGTACCTGCTCACAGTATAAACAGCATGCACGGTCTGTTTTGTATTGTAAATTAAAGAACAACATAATAAATTATTCAGCAATATATTTAAAATACCTTCCCCTAAAATATATTTAACTTCTGGTACAAACAAGCAACAAACAAATACTACATAACAATCAAAGTAGACCAGGGTATGATGAAGAAAGTTAAACAGTTACTCGAAGCAAAATTTGCTCATCTGAGAGCTTTCGGAATGTATCACTATTCCTAAGACAACAAAAGGTGACTAGTGCATATAATCATACAAAATAAGTCTGCACTATGCTGTCGAATGTAGATTTATAATATTGGTTTGTGTGTCTAAATCTTCCTGTTTAATATATGACATAAATGCGATGTCTTCGTGAGCTCTGAGTTTGAGGAACTCTTTTCTACATAACTGCGATGTCTTGGTGAGCTCTGAGGAACTCTTTTCTACATAAACTGCGGTGTCTTGGCGAGCTCTGAAGTACTCTTTTCTACATAACTGTAATGTCTTGGTGAGCTGTGAGGGACCCTTTTCTGCAACTGCGAGGAACCCTTTTCTTCATAACCAGGATGTCTTGGTGAGCTCTGCGGAACTACTGAGCTCTTTTCTACATAACTGTGATGTCTTGTGACCTCTTTTCTACATAATTGCAATGTCTTGGTGAGCTCAGAGGAACTGTCATCTGTCTTTCAAGCCCGGCCTTCCAAGTCTTCCATAACTTGATGTCTTGACGAGCTCTGAGGAATTCTTTTCATCAGCAGTGTAGACCAGAGCTATACCAGGTATTTTAAGGATCTGGAGCTAGCAAAGCCTTAATTAATCAAGTTTTTAAGGTACACTTTCCTGGCGTTGGATATCCGCACAAAAGGAATTATTTATAGTGATACACTAATCAACGGTAAGGTTGAATTATACAGGGTGTCCCTGAAAGAACTGTATCGTCGGTAACTGATTTTTTTTTGGGGGGGCAGGGCCGGATTTACCATAGGGCCAGTGGGCCCAGGGCCCCCAAAATTGCCCTGTGCATCTTCCATTTTAGCTGAAAAACACCATGTTTTGTGCCAAAGATCATCGATTGATATTTGAATCCGTGGAAAGGCTTGAAAATTTCGTAAAATTCTTATATTTCAAGAACGGTATGGTCAATTGTCAAAATTCAAAAAGTATGTGAAAGCTGATATATTCCTTAACCACGCCAAGTATATACTTATGTTTAGTTGTGGCGTTAAAATACCCAAACAATTAAGTTTCCGACGATACAGTTCTTTCAGGGACACCCTGTATCTATTGTAACAAAATTTGGGCCGAGTAATTAAGACAAAAATTAGGGTATTTTTCGCACGGAATTTTGACGGTTAATTTAGATAACGAATTAAAGGAACTGCATGAGTGTGACTGCAGTATGATTTTTAAAGAGGACTAGCCTGTGTTTAGGGAGAAGTATGCTCCGCCAATCATTAAACTTGGTCATTTTCTGTGTGATCTGCCTGAAAAATCTTATGATCTCTCCCGCAAAATTAATAGGGCTGCTAAAGGACATGTCTTGAGCTTTCCAAATTTCCTTGTTTATTTATCTTTTCGTATGGTGTCAAATCCATCATTTCTGCAATCGTGTAAAACCCTGTATTGTTAACGATCAGCTGTTTCTAGATGTGTATTATTTTTATGTTATTATAGTGTTATGTGCCCTGAAAAGTTTTTGGTAGTATGCGCCCTTACTGTAAATTCGTAAGGTCATCAACTTTGGTCACTAATTAATATTATTTTGTTTGGCTGGAATCTGTTCTGTTTAGGTGTCACCAAAATGAGCCTTGTTTATGATTGTTTTTGGTTGAGGATCATTAAAAATATTGATCTAATTGTGTACAGAACCAATTTATTTAATTAATAGCAATCAGCAGAATTTGATTATGCATTGTTTTGTTTTTGATATTTTGAAAGTTTATTAGTTTTGTTGTTTGGATAGTCATTTTGAAAGACATGATTATGGTAGGACTTAAAAATGTTCTGCAGTGTGACAACATTTCTAAATTTCGAAACTTGTTATTAGGGTCATCACCTGATCTTAATTTATCTATTATTTTGTGTTATCTTATTAATTAAGGTATACTTCCTCATAAAAATGTGTTGGAAGTGACAAATGTTGTTCTCATTTTGGAAGTTTACTTGTATTGCAAATTATTTGTGTTTCTTTCCTCAAAAATGCATGAGTTGTTCCAAGTTCAGTCAAATTAAGGTTTGTTTACATCAATTTGACCCCAGTCATGCTTTAAGACATGTGCCCATCTCATGTTCTCTGCCTGGAAACTGATTATGTAATGTGAGTTGACCTTTCCACTTTCCAGTCTAATGTTTGCTCTTATTTGCATAGGTCACCCATCTCTTTAACAAGGTCAATGCCACTCAGGGCCTATGGTTATTATATGTTTTGGTGATAATAAAATTTGTAGTAGAGATTTAATAATTAGCATAATGCTCCCTTTGTTTTTGACCTGGTATGTTTGTCAGTCTAGCTCTGGTCTCCAACATGCCAGCTCCTTGCTAGACCACCTCCACCACTTTGCATTTGAGGACTTTTCATATAAAATAAATATCTTGTTGTCAACAAATAGCTCTGTGTCATCTGTATTATTCTTCATTTTATCACCAAGTAGTATCGTTTTATATCAACATCAGTTTTTGCAATGGAGACTTTATTAAAGAGATTACAGCAACTGGAAAGCAAAGTTAAAGAACTGGAAAATAAACTTGTGCATCAGCAGCCTTGCAAATGCAAGAATCCAAAGACAGTGAATGTTTCTTCGACTTCAAATGTTTCTACCTCACCTGATAATACACCTGTACCAATAATTGCAACAAATGTTGAGGGAACTGTGAAATGGTTTAACGTGACAAAAGGGTATGGATTTGTTACCAGAACAGACAATGCAGAAGACATTTTTATTCATAAATCAGGAATTGCTAAACCGAACCCTAGACACAAGCGTGCCAGTGTTGGACAAGGTGAAATTATCGTCTTTGACATCATCAGGGTCAGTCCATGTCAAAACAGACTGAGTGTACACCCACCCTCTTGGATTATGCTCTCCTTTGGCTCAGGGGTACCTTTCATGGACCCCTAGGTGAGGTCACAAGAAAAATTCAAATTCAATTTCGTTTCCGAATGGCGGGCCATCTAAGTTTGGCGACCTTGACCAAAATTGGGAATTTAAGGTGTCCAAATGACAAAGCGCTCTCTTTGAGAGGCATTTTCTTCTTAATTAAATCAGTTGTGACCCTCTTTTTGAATGTGGTCACTCACTGGCTGTGTCTGAAATGCCTAATGCCAAAAAAGATTGATTTCGGAATTTCGTTGGGATTTCAGAGGGGGTCAAAATCAGCACTTCATACTGTTCAATCAAATTATCTTTGATTTTGAAGGACCCATGATAATGCCACAGTGCACTTATAGGTCCTAATTATGTTCAGAATGGATTAACCATGTGCCAATGTCTATGAGCAATTCAAAAAAGAGAAATTTCTAGACCCCTACAGAATTTTAGGCCCCCTAAAGTGGTTCAGCCACAAATGGCGCTTAAAATCGGCAAATTTTGACACCTAATAACTTTAGGTGTACACCAGATATGAATTTCTAGTCTTTTGCATCTGAAAGAATGTAGTCTAATGTTACTAGGAACATAAGATTTGTTTTGTATTGTTTGTGTTTTGATACTTTCAAAAAGGTCGTTGACCTATGAACATTTTTCGTCATAGCGCCCTCCTGAAAGGTCTGACACATAACAAACTATACATTTTTGGTATCCTCATGACCATACGAGTAATTTGATATATTACTTGACATAATTGGGAGCATTCTGAAAATTTGACCCCCATAACCTGTACTTTGCATGTGCATCGTTGCCAGGAAGTGCATTTTTGACCCCCTTAAAAATTCATACAGAGGATTAGAAAGTAGTTTTTTCTTATTACTTGACTCAAGAGCAACTTGAAATATCAGGATAAATAATACAAATGGCTATAAAGTGATCAAAAATATAAAAAAATATCATGCTAAAATTGGCATTTTGTACCGTATCCTGTATGCATGGTATGTTAGGCAAAAATGACTATTTTTGAAAGCGTCAACTTAATACTAAAACACAAAAAAATACAAAACAAATCTTATGTTCCTAGTAACATTAAACTACATTCTTTCAGATGCAAAAGACGAGAAATTCATATCTGGTGTACACCTAAAGTTATTAGGGATTAAAATTTGCCGACTTTAAGTGCCATTTGTGGCTGAACCACTTTAGGGGTGGCCTAAAATTCTGTAGGGGTCTAGAAATTCCTCTTTTTTTGAATTGCTCATAGACATTGGCATATGGTTAATCCATTCTGAACATAATTAGGACCTATAAGTGCACTGTGACATTATCATGGGTCCTTCAAAATCAAGATAATTTGATTGAACAGTACGAAGTGCTGATTTTGACCCCTCTGAAATCCCAACGAAATTCCGAAATCTATCTTTTTGGCATTAGGTATTTCAGACACAGCCAGTGAGTGACCACATTCAAAAGAGGATCACAACTGATTCAATTAAGAAGAAAGTGCCCCTCAAAGAGAGCACTTTGTCATTTGGACCCCTTAAATTCACAATTTTGGTCGAGGTCGCCAAACTTTGATTGCCCGCCATTCGCAAACGAAGTGGAATTTGAATTTTTTTCTTGTGACCTCACCTAGGGATCCATGAAAGGTACCCCTGAGCCAAAGGAGAGCAAAATCCAAGAGGGTGGGTGTACACTCAATCTGTTTCGACATGGACTGACCCATCAGTGTTTCAGGAAGGACTTCAGAAGCAGTAAATATAACTGGGCGTGATGGCAACTGTGTCACTGGTAGTAAATTACCCACTAAACATGCTAAAACAATTCCTTCAAATGGATCATCAATGTTCAGAACTACACAACTTTCAATGTCAAGTTCACCAGTACAAGTCACTTCATCCACCCCAGCTGTTGACAAGTGTACAGGTAGGACCATGAATTCATCACAACCACGGAGTTTGGACATTTCAACTCCACCATCTGGGATGCCCATCTCTTCTCGTACTCCGTGCAATTATATTTCTTCTAAGGCAACTGACTATCATCGTGAACCTGAACCACCACGCGTATCATCAGAATCTGAAAACTCTATTCCGGTCTGGAGGACATTTGTTTCACGATTTTCATCTTCGCCACTATAAATATATGCCAGAGACCAGTTTTAATAACATGCTGAACTATAAAATATACAGAATTCATTTTTATACTGACTTTTGACTGAAAAATCGGACTATAAATTGCTTTTATTTGTGATATGAACTTGTGATATATACTTTTGTCTTGTTTGTGGGAAGAAAAGGTTTGTTTTGTTTGTTTATCAGGTTCAAAATATGTTTGCACCTTTGAAGTGATACAAATTTTTACTTCAGATGACACTGTGTGCATTTTAAATTTATCTTTGTTTATTTGTCTATGTGCACGAAAATGTTTTGGTGTAAAACCACTCTAAAACTAGCCAATTTATAGAGGGACTTAAAAATCCCGGCCCACGCCTCCTTATTTTTTCGGACCCTAATTCTTTTACACTATCATTGACTTCACTTCCGTCGGCACATTTACAAGTTGTTCCCCCCCCCCTCGTTCCAAAATCCCGGCTACGCCAATTTGCAATACATAATTGAATACATTGGTATGCAAGTCAACTTTGTTTTAAATTTGTTTAAATATCTCAGAAGATCTCATCTTCTCTGGTTTTAAGTTGTGATATTCCGGTTGCTGATTCCCTGCCATCAGAAGTGGCAGGAACATTGATACACTGAGTGAGAGGCCACACAGTCATAACCTCCCTGTGATTAATGGAAGAATACCTTAAAACATCCAAGCCCAGGCAAAAGAAGGACGTGCAAGAGTGTTGGTTTCTGGCCCTCCGGCGGGCTTTCCATATACCACCATCAATCTGTGGAATGATCTTCATCCATCCCTCCTTCCAGCTCCGTCCGTAGAAGCATTTCGGCATGCATCCAGCTAGCTTTCATTATTGTCTCAGTTATTGCTGATGCTATTTGAACTCGCAAGAAGCACTGTAAACTTGCTGCACGTTAATCATAGAACTTTTGTTCGCCTCGCCATGGTATTATTTCAACTTGCAGCAATACTCATCTTTGAGGGATGCATTATCAGAGAAGATGATTTAATGAAGAATGAAGATGTAACTGTATACTTACCCCTTTCTCAGACTCGTTCTTTCTGTGCAAGTGAACATTTATATCTTCGCCGTATAGTTAAGAACAATTTGACAACGATACACTCCGTGGTTTCAAAGATATTGAGGCATAAAAATTGGATATCCCGCATCAATATACGTCGTACTTGTGCAACAACGACTTCACCTCTGAAAATAATTTTAAGGATGTGATGCAACGCTACCAAACTGAGCTATAAAGAACAGATTTCAATTGTATTGAGTGACAATGACCGAAAGTGAGAAGTGTCATTTATATAAGCATCATAAACACTTTTGAAATCTTCCAAGAAATAAGAAGCCGCGAATTGCAGCGATTAAGATTAACAATTGGATTAGCGGTGGATCCTTTGTTAATGAAGTGCTTCATGGGAAGTAAACTTCTATCAATGGTAATAATATTTGTTGGTTTTGTATCAAAGAATATCTTCACTGTTTTGGACAAGAGAAGCAAGTAAAAATAAAGAAATAAAAAACAGGCAGGAACACTGAGACACATGGTTAATAAAACAATAAAGTTTCATTGAAAGCTGAATCTGTATGAGAAGGTATACAAAGCAGTTCAGCTCTAAGCGGCCACGTGTTTGGGTGAGGGGTGTATGGGTGTATGTTCGGGTGGGGTGTGTGCTGTGTGTGTGGGGAGGGGTGAGGCGTGTATGATCCCTGATGTGTGTAAGCAAACAAACAAGCAAACAAATAATCAGAATCAAGTCAATATAATACAAAACGAAACAAAATGTAAAAAACAACAACAAAAAAACCAAACAAAAACAAAAACAAACAAAAAACCAAAACAAAAAAACAAACAAACAAACAAAACCAAAAAATAAACCAAAAACAAAAGCAACTGAAATGAAATGAAAGAGAAGAAAAAGAAGACAAAATGATGGTGACATGACGACACGACGCCGACGACGGAGGTGATTATGATGTTGATATTGATGATGATGATAATGATGACGATGATGATGACGACGTCCAGATGATGTTGTTGATGATGATGATATTGATGATGATGATGATGATGATGATGATGATGATGATAATGATAATGCTGACGATCCCAATGATAAAGATGATTATGTTGTTTATGGTGAAGATGATGTTGTTGATGATGATGATGACGATGATGAAGATGCATGGTGTTTTTGATGACGTAGATGATAATGGAAATGGTGACGACGATGATGACAAGGATGATGATGATGATGATTTTTTGATGATGAGACAGTGATGATGTAGATGATAAAGATAGTAATGTTATTATTGATGATGATTTTTGATGATAATAAGGATGATGACGACGATGGTGATGACGACGATGATGGTGGTGACGATAATGAAGATGATTATTTTGTTGATGAATACAATAATGGTGATGCAGAAGATTATGTTGCTGTTGATGATATATTATTTATAATGATATAACAATTATATGTTGTTGAATGGTTGGTGATGATGTATATGGTGACGGAGTAGATGATGATGATGTAGGCCTAGATGAATGTGCAGGGAGACGACGACGATGTTGATGATGATGATGATGATGATGATGATGATGATGATGATGATGAATCCAAACCTATCCAAACCAATTATATTTTTCATTTTAGTAACATTTATAATATCGCTACAAAAATACAAAGGTTTCTACCGGGGTTTCTACTTCTACCATAATTTGTATTAATAAAATCGTTCTTTAGCTTTCATTTTCATAAATTGTTGATTGATTGATTGATTTTAATTGATTCCTGATTTTAACGCGTATGCGCGCTTCCGAATTCCGTTATCCTGCGTTCGCGTTCTGGAAAAGTGTGAATTTCTGTCAATTTCACCGATTTTAACGTGACGTTTGGTTCCTGTCAAGAGTCTTTGAAAATGACCGTCAACCAAAGTAAACTTTTCAACCAATCAGCGACTCAAAGAGGGACACGGTCTGTGAATATTGCAATAGACAGCTCATGTCACTCCTATGACCTCGATTGACCCAAAAATAAATATTTGATGAAGTTCTTCAAGGACACACTTTGCTGTGGAAATCATGCCTGCAAATAACTAAAAATAGGAACGGGTTCTGAGGATAAAACATACATCTTCTTCATGTCAAGTGGTCATTTAATACCGGTAGTTAGCTAGTAACATCAATGAATGGTTTTATCTCGACAATGCAGTATGCATGTAAATTGAAAATTCGTCTGTTGAGTGTTGCAATGTACACACATGCACATGTTCATGTGTGTAGGCCAGTGCAGTGGAAGTGATGGAAGAAGTACGAACATGAGTTGAAACTTTGAACTGCAGTTTGCAGTATACTCAGTTATGTCAGTGTGACTGTGCTTTGATATTGGTACTGGACTACTCACTGCAGGTACAGACCCGGGGCGGCAGGGTTATGCAGGTAAGCAGGGAGGGGTCATTTTGACCATAAATAATGCCAGAAAATCTTTGCCCCCCCTTGATGTGCCAAAAACCTTCCCCCTTTTGAATTTAAAACCTTAAATTGTCTTATCATATATAAATGCGAGCACAGCAAGCAGGAAATTTTGCATGCGTTCCTAATGTTTTCCTTATACCGGTAACCAATTTAGGGCATAAATATATAGAAACGGGTTGGGGGTCGGTGCCCAAACTATCTTTGCCAAAAATCGCTTGCCCCCCCCCCTTATGACCTGCCAAAAATCGCTTGACACCCCCTTTCGACCTGCCAAAAAAAATGCTTCTCCCCTTTTGCCCCCTATAATTCACCACCCTGAGGTTACCGTAGTGGGGATTATGCACTTTCAGTTTCCCACGCGTTTGAACGGGAATTGGATTGTCTAGTGAGCAAATTTCTTCAATATTTTGAGAAAATGGTGTCAAATTTTCTATTCTATATTGTTTGGTAATAATGTCTTTTGCCAATAGTATGTTTAAAGTTGTAATTTTGTGTTTTTGATCGCAAAGATCGGATATTTTCGTTCGAATCGAATTCTGAACCCTTCGCAAGGGTGCCGATTTCGCAGAACTTTGACGATAATTTTGCCTTTTGGACACTAAAATGCATCCGATCCTTAATTTTGTTTCAACCGAGTCTTAAATTAGCAAGCACAATAAGGTTGGTACCACTTTTATAATATACATTGATGAAATTTTAAAGATTTTTTTTCAAGTTTATAACCGGCGCAAATCGTTAAGGGGTGGTGCAATAATTATGTGTACCCCGGGGTGAATTATAGGGGGCAAAGATTTTTGGCAGGCCAAAGGGGGGCAAGCATTTTTGGCAGGTTGAAAGGGGGGTCAAGCGATTTTGGCAGGTCGAAGGGGGGGCAAGCAATTTTTGGCACAGATATTTTGGGCACCGTTTCTATATTACGCCCTAAAAGACGTGGAAAAGCGTTACAAACACGTTCAAATATGCAAAATTTCCTGCTCAAGCTTCTTTCGCATTATATATGTTAAGACAATTTAAGGTTTTAAATTGGTTCCCAAAATCTTGCATGTGTAAGGGGGGGGGCAAAGATTTTTGGCACGCCAAAAGGGGGGGCAAAGGTTTTTGGCACATCGAAGGGGGGCAAAGGTTTTTGGCACGGCCAAAGGGGGGCAAGCAATTTTGGCAGACCATTTTGAGAATTCACCCCGGGGTACACATAATTATTGCACCACCCCTAAGTGTGTATTTCCCATTGACATCCAAAATGGCGTAAGCCAGTCCTCAATATACATAGGTACGGCGTATATAGGACTGGCAAGCGAGTCTAGGTTACCGTTGTAAGTTACAGTCCAGTACACATAATTATTGCACCACCCCTATCAGGGTTAGCGCTGGGTCAAAATTTACGGGGTCCATTGGACCCCTTCAACCCCAATTTCAAACATTTCGGGTCCGGGGTAATTTTTTCGGGTCCCAAAGTTTGTTCAGAATTTTTGGGTAATGTGATATATGAACACATTAAGAGTACCGTACTGAAGACGAACAATAAAGAATTGAAGAAACAAGGAGATATTTTGTGACTGATCATGTTTTGAAGAATTTTGCGACAATAATTACCACATGGCCCCCCATGCATGGAAAATTGTAACATTTGTTAAGCTTATTACTGGGTAATTTTGTCATTTGGAAGGACTGAATTTACTAGATGATGTGAAACAGTCAAACTTTACTATCTGCGCCGGTAGAGGCAACGTTATGCAATTGCATGTTGCAGTGTTGCAGGCCGAATGTGGTTCAAAATTCGGCACCCTAACTTCTTAAGCTGATTATTCATGTGTCCTTTCTAACACAAATTTTCCTTCAGTAATCAAGAGAAGTTCTACATTTTTGAGTAGAGGAAACTCACAAATTTACTAGCTGAAGCATTAAAATAATGTGAGGAATCTATGAAATCCTGAAAATCTTGTATAATTTTGGAAGATTGTCACGCAGAGCAGGACACACGATATTTTCGTCTCACCACTGAACTATACACCCATATAAACATTGCTACTTCTATGACGTCATAGTTGTCTGGCATTAATTTTGGAGTATGAGATCCATGAACTCACGTAATTTGCATAATATAATTTGCATATAATGGAGAATACTGTATTTAGTTTGATGATCAATTGGCGAATTTCAGGGATCTTTCTTGCATTCTGAAGACTGACATTAAAATTTATTGCGTCCGGTCGGACGCAGAAGGTTTGATAATTTCAAAATTAATGCGTCCGGCGCTCAAAAAAAGCGTCATGGACGCGAAGACGCGATCTGGCGCGAACCCTGACCCCTATAAATATAGAATCTGTGCCCAAGTATCTGTGACAAAAATCGCTTCCCCCCTTCGACCTGCCAAGAAACGCTTGACCCCCGCCCACTTTTCGACCTGCCAAAAATCTTTGCCCCCCTATAATTCACTACCCGGGGTATTTATTTTATTTATTTTATTTATTTACACCTAATTATTGCACAACCCTAAAGCAGGGATTGTATTTTGAAAATAATGTACATGTAATGGAATCATGATACCAATTATTATTCAGCCCATTCCTGGTCTCTTACATACAAGGCAGATTTACATGGGAAAGATCAATGACCTATTATTTTAAAGTGACCACCAAATGGTCACATTCCTGACAATAGGCCTAGTAAATTTCTGTGTACAGACATCAGTTTGAGCTTTCAAAAAGGCAAAGTTTTTATCAACCATTTTATAGATCATCAGCTGTGTATTCAATAATTGAAGAAAATACAATTTAAACTCATAAGAACTCATGATAACAATCAATACATGCATGGAAATGATGGAATATATTTTTCAGACATCATATTCTACAGAAAAAAAATCAATTAGGTACATATTTACAATAAAAGTGGTTTACACTAGTGTATAAAAGTACTAGTAGTGTTACCATAAAAGTAAAAAAATGTTAAATTTCAGTACTCTGTCAATTTTAAACTGTTAGCAAGTTTTTAGATTCACTATTCATTGAATTCAAAGCTAAAGTTTCCTATCATGTGTTGTTATTTTCATGGTACATGTAGCAGCTTGGAACATGAAAAGCTAAAAAAAATAAATATAGCAAGAAAATGTCCACTTTTAATCCAAAGATGTAAATCAGGCCAAAAGGGGGGGCAAGCATTTTTGGCAGGTTGAAAGGGGGGTCAAGCGATTTTTGGCAGGTCGAAAGGGGGGCAAGCAATTTTTGGCACAGATATTTTGGGCACCGTTTCTATATTACGTCCTAAAAAGACGTAGGAAAACGTTACAAACACGTTCAAATATATGCAAAATTTCCTACTCGCTGCGCTCGCATTATATATGTTAAGACAATTTAAGGTTTTAAATTGGGTTCCCCAAAATCTTGCATGTGTAAGGGGGGCAAAGATTTTTGGCACGTCAAAAGGGGGGGCAAAGGTTTTTGGCACATCGAAGGGGGGGCAAAGGTTTTTGGCACGGCCAAAGGGGGGGCAAGCAATTTTGGCAGACCATTTTGAGAATTCACCCCGGGTACACATAATTATTGCACCACCCCTAAGTGTGTATTTCCCATTGACATCCAAAATGGCGTAAGCCAGTCCTCAATATACATAGGTACGGCGTATATAGGACTGGCAAGCGAGTCTAGGTTACCGTTGTAAGTTACAGTCCAGTACACATAATTATTGCACCACCCCTATAAATATAGAATCTGTGCCCAAGTATCTGTGACAAAAATCGCTTCCCCCCTTTCGACCTGCCAAGAAACGCTTGACCCCCACGCCCACTTTCGACCTGCCAAAAATCTTTGCCCCCCCTATAATTCACTACCCGGGGTATTTATTTTATTTATTTTATTTATTTACACCTAATTATTGCACAACCCTAAAGCAGGGATTGTATTTTGAAAATAATGTACATGTAATGGAATCATGATACCAATTATTATTCAGCCCATTCCTGGTCTCTTACATACAAGGCAGATTTACATGGGAAAGATCAATGACCTATTATTTTAAAGTGACCACCAAATGGTCACATTCCTGACAATAGGCCTAGTAAATTTCTGTGTACAGACATCAGTTTGAGCTTTCAAAAAGGCAAAGTTTTTATCAACCATTTTATAGATCATCAGCTGTGTATTCAATAATTGAAGAAAATACAATTTAAACTCATAAGAACTCATGATAACAATCAATACATGCATGGAAATGATGGAATATATTTTTCAGACATCATATTCTACAGAAAAAAATCAATTAGGTACATATTTACAATAAAAGTGGTTTACACTAGTGTATAAAAGTACTAGTAGTGTTACCATAAAAGTAAAAAAAATGTTAAATTTCGTACTCTGTCAATTTTAAACTGTTAGCAAGTTTTTAGATTCACTATTCATTGAATTCAAAGCTAAAGTTTCCTATCATGTGTTGTTATTTTCATGGTACATGTAGCAGCTTGGAACATGAAAAGCTAAAAAAAAAAAAATATAGCAAGAAAATGTCCACTTTTAATCCAAAGATGTAAATCATCCAGTCCACTCACTGGAGTTAATTTTCTTAATTTAATTTAGATCCTAGCTAAATCATATAACAGGGTCAAGGAGTGTGGGAACAAGCACAATACTCACATTTTGATTATGAACAACAATTTCTACAAAATATTGAATTGTCATTGAGATGTTGTAGCTTTGGTTTTAGCATGACCATTTTAGCATGGTTTTATGAATGAAAGTGTAAATGAAAGAGTGAATGAAAGAGTGAATGAAAGAGGCAATTTATGTAGCAGGTGAGAATGCAATTTTGGCTCAATGAAAATAAGATTTGTCACAAGAGAAAATGTTTTCTATGACAAATAGTATGATATATTTGCCAAAAATTAGCTACCTTCAAAAACAAAAATGTAATGTGCAGTAAAATGCACCACATCAGAATTCACTATCTACATGCAGCATGAACGGATGACACTTGCAGCCTTGCAGGTTCAGTTTTGTCTGTCACAACTGTTCTGTAAAAAAATAAAGTAATAATTATTTGTCATATATAAAGAACAACAAAATCATATAGTCATTAACCACTAATTAAAAGGGCATTTCGTGATCCACAGCATCATCCCCCCACTTTTTTCAAAAAAAGTTAAGATTTTTATACCACTGAAACCTTGGCTACATTGTTTATGTACCAAAGATTTTATGCAGATTAATTCGTTTAGCAAAAATATCTTCAGATTTGAATTTCGTTGTGGTATACCAGAACAAATTTAACCACACTGGCCTATCTATGGAGAAGTGTAATACACATAACCAATTAACCATGCATAACTCGCAAACGCAAAATCGGAATCAACTGAAATTTTGGGAATAAGGTTTTTTGTGAATATCTACTGATAAATGTCATAAAAAGAATATGCTAGGATCACAAAATCCTCCTTTAAGACCCCAAAACAAGCTAATGGCAATTGCCAACTGGAAAAAAAAAATGTGTAACATGGCAAAGCAATTAAATTGTGGTCAGCCGGTCGTGTTTTCATTGTTTTTTGTTTTTACTGACTTATTTCTAGAACTCTGATTCTGTATAAAGGATATTCTCCTCCTCAAAAGAAAGTCACAATTAAGAATCCGCCAAAAAAATTGTGCACAGTATAAAAATGCAAAGAAATTCACACAATATGCATCATATCAGTATAAGTGGATTTCAAAAAAATACTAAAAATTGAAATATCTTATTCCTGTTTTCTTTAAAAAAATAAATTTGGGTCGAGGACAAAATATATATTTTTTTGGAAAAGTAAGAAGCAGGTGTGAGTCGGCCTCTTTGTGTGTGTTTTTTTTTTTCTTTCTTTCTTTCTTCCTTTTTTTTTTTTTTAGGTTCGGTCATGTGTATACGCCAACCAAGAAATTTCTTTATTTAATCCAAGAATATTTTGCTTGAATTGTTTTCTAGGAGGTCATGGATAATGGAAAGGTTTCAGACAATTTGGATGCTTTTGACAAGATGGCAGCTTGGTTTGGTCTTAGTACAACAGGGTAAGTAATAAAGTAAACTTATTATAAAATGCACAGAGTTTGTCTTATTTCTTTTTTTCAAATTGACAAGATTATTTCTTATATTTATAGCCATTGTGGAGTACTTTTTGTTGCTTGAACTATTTTATGGAAGAAACCAAATGCAGTAGTATCAACTACCTTTTGATCTATCTGAAAAGGAAAACTTCTAATGCTGAATTCACTGCAGGGTTGTTGATTTACCGTATTTCGTCAAATAGTCGCCCCCCCCCTCAAATAAACGCCCCCACCACTTTTTTCAACCAAGATGTTTCAAAAATTCCGATATTTCCATGCTATCTTGTGTAGTAAGCTTACCAAGTTGCTCACATGGTCAATAATAGCAGCAATAAATGGCGAAAATCTGCATCCGAACCCGGAAGTGAACCAAAAGTCAGTGTCAAAAGGTCATAGTTCGTCATTTTTGCGTGACTTTTAAGCTTACCTAATGATTTTAACGGGAATTTTCAGGGCAAAAAAAAAAAACCTTCGCCGCCCTCGCCGCGAAATAAAAGCACCGACTTCAACTTCCAGTCCCCCTTACAATAGCAGATAGCGCCCTCACGATCATCAACACGACTTTCTGCTTTGCTCCGAGGAAAAAGATCAAGAAATCTACTTTTTGACATATGTATGAACTTTTACAGACTTGATGTGATTTAATCTGTTATATGTGAGTACTTCTGGATTTCATCGCTGAAAAATTTGCTGATATTTCTTTTGTGCGTTGATAAATTTGGAAGTTTTACGTTCGTAGAACCTGGTCTTATATTGATACTGTACTGTGCATATAAACACACCATAATGCTCATCAAAATCCTCGGACTTTAATTCCGATTGATTGATCGATTCTTGTTTATGTAACATCAATTTGTGACTTTGTGTTTTTGCATCATTGACTTCAATCTATATCATTGACTCGATTCTCCTATTACAAGAAGTGTGATAAACACCTTTCACTGTGATCTTTGTAAAAGCACAAGTTCCAAACATGCCTATTAAATACCGAAGTTGCTACGACTGTAAACAGAATAAAGGGAAAGAAGTGAGCATCAGACAGTGTGATGAACTCTTATGCGATGCATGTGACGATATTAGACACGGCAAAATTCCCGCTACTAATAAACAAAATGTAAACAAAAACACTGAAGAAAATGGTCTTGCCAAATATGTTGCCTCCATCACCTCTCAGGCTTCAGACATCCGTAATGACTCCCCTAAAAATGGGTCGGCTACCCCCATCCAAACTGATCACTGCTCAAGTCCACAATGTAGTATTGATAATTCAGACAAACCTATATGCACTTGTTCCATTTGCTCTTAAAAAATTACCCGCAAAGTCAACCAAGTGGGTCTGTATGGTGTGTAAGGACTTTCATTCTCTAATGAAAACTTTGCAAACTTCAGTTGGTGATCTGCAACGACAAGTAAATCTAATGCGCTCTGAGCAAAAATTAATGCAAAAGAAACAAGAAACATTATGCAAAGAAAACAACAGCCTGAAACAGCAAGTTGCAAACCTGAGTCAAAATCTATCTGAGCTAAAAGAATCTCAAAGCAAGAATGAACACATTGGTCAAGAGTGTCAAGATCCTCCGCTGAATGATGAGTCTTCCAAAACGCTAATAATTGGCGACTCGATGGTGAGGGATTTTGACAAAGAAACTTTCGAGAATGCTAAAATTCAATCTATTAGTGGTGCTAAAGCTCTTGATGTGTTCAAGGAATTAAATTGTCGCCAAGACTTAAACACTTTCAGTGATATCATTATCCACTGTGGTACTAATGATGTGTCCAGCAGATCACCGGTCAACGATGTTGTGTCAACTCTAGAAGCTGCAGTTACTTTCATTCAGGTTGAGGCGCCGACAACTATCGTGCATATTTCCGCCGTGTGCCCCCGTGACAAGCTGGAGCTGAACCCTGATATCCAAGAGTTGAACGATAATCTGAAGGAACTCTCAACACGCTTGGATTGTGGCTTTATAGACGCCGGTTTGAAGATGACATATAGAGATGGTTCTGCAGATACATCGTACATGTAGCTGATTGATGGCCTACATCTCAACCAGCGTGGTTTTGAGACTCTCTCACAAACATTCGCTGAGTCTATCCCAGGACTCACTATAGCCAAAGAGAAATGGTCAACTATCACCAGAAAGAACAAGAAGAATGACCCTAAGAAAAACAGAGATCATTCGAGGTCCGTTACCTCGCACTCCTTCTCTTCGTCAAATAATGACAGGCGCAAAAGGTTCCAAGTAACAACCCGTGGCCAGAACTCTACGCGTCGGTATTTACGTAATGAAACGCCACAATCGCGTTCTCACTCGGGTGGGAATCATGACAGTAACCGCGAACGGCAATACTCCGGTTGTTACAACTGTGGACTTTCAAATCACAATCAGAAAACATGTTACCACAGGGAACGAGTGAGATGTCACAACTGTAATGTTCTCGGTCACAAGTCTCGTCATTGCAGAAATACAAATTGGGACTGAGTTAATGGCCATGATAAGCGAGCAGAAAAGTTGCTTTCTAGTTCTGATGAAATTATTTCATCTAATGATCAATTCGCTCGTGCCTATGACTCTTATCATGCTTATATGCAAGTAAATGAATGCATTAATGATAATAATGTTGTTGATGATAATAATGTTGTTAATAATAATGTTGCTATGGATGTTGTGATAATAATGTTGTTGATAATCATGTTACTGATAATAGTGTTGTTGATAATAATGTTTTTTATAATAAAGTTGTTGATAATCATGTTGATAATAATCATGTTGATAATAATAATGTTGTTGATAATCATGTTGGTGATAAGCTTGTTGATGATAATAATGTTGATGAAAATGATGTTGATGATAATTATGTTGTTCATAATCATGTTGATGATAATCATGCTATTAATAATGATGTTGTTGATAATTATGTTGTTGATAATCATGTTAATCGTAATAATGTTGTTGATGATCATGTTGATCATAATAATGATGTTGATAATAGTGTTGTTAATGATGAAGTTGATCATAGCAATGTTGTTGATAATTATGTTGTTGATAACCATATTGTTGATAATAATGTTGTTGATAATCATGTAGATCATAATAATGCTGTTGATAATACTGTTGCTGGTAATAATGTTGATCATAATAATGTTGTTTTACCCAGCACTGAACCACCGTGTACTCATGTAAATGAAGATGAAAATGTCACTGATAAGACTGATTTTGTTTCAAACCATGCAGACTACTTGCAACTTCAGGATGGCAAAGTTCCCCATTTAAAAACCAAGGGTATAAAATTTGCGCATATTAATGTCCATAGTCTTATTGGTAAAATTGACGAGTTCAGATATTTATGTGGTAATACTTTTGATGTAATCTGCGTCAATGAAACTATATGTGATCATACAATCAATGATGATGAATTGAAGTTAGATGGGTACAATATTTTGAGATGTGATCGCAACAGAGGCGGAGGAGGTGTCGCTGTTTTTATCAATGATAGATTTAATTGTAAAAGACGGATGATTTATGTGATAATACAGTTGAATGTATTTGGGTAGAAGTTACCCCTCCACACATGAGTTCAATATTTATTTGTGCAGTGTATAATCCAGATGGCAAAAATAATGTTTTTCCTAACAAGCTGTCAACTATGTTATCAAATGCGTCTGTTGAGAAGAAAGAACTTGTATTACTTGGTGATTTTAATTGTGATTTTTCAATTGGTATTGATAGTAGTAAACAAACCAAAGATTAAAAATTTGTTTGTGATATGTTCCAACTACAACAGTTCATTACTGTTCCAACTCGAGTGACGCCTACTAGTAAAACAATTATTGATTTATTTTTTACATCGAAATGTGAATTGTACGGAGAAAGCGGTGTTATACAAACTGCCATAAGTGATCACTTTATGATCTATGCGATTCAAATGCAAGGCCTATCAAGGGTGGCCATAAGACAGTTGATTATCGCTGTTTTAAAGATTTTAATGAACAAACGTTTGTGAATGATCTCCATAAAATACCATGGTGTAATATTGCTAATTAAGATGATGTTGATGTTGCATTGAAAAATTGGGACACCATGTTCTTTGATGTAATAAACCGCCATTTACCAAAGAAAAGTAAGCGTGTTAAGACCTCCCCAGCTCCTTGGTTAAGTGGAGAGATTAAGAAGAAAATGTTACAAAGAGATTCTCTTCACCGCTCGGCAGTTCGTACAAATAATGTTTTTGACTGGGAGGCATATAAAAGAGCACGTAATGATGTAACATGTATGATAAGATCTTCTAAGAGTGAGTATTACAAGAACTTAATCAGTCAAAATAGTAAAAACTCCAGTAAACTATGGCAATCTCTTAAAAGGTCCTTCCATCTAAGAAATCTTCAAATCCATCATCCATTGTTTATGATGGTAATGTTTTAACATCTGACGATGATATTTCAAATGGCCTTAACAAACATTTTGCAAATGTTGCAACAAAGTTAATTGGCAGTTGTAATATTAATTGTACTGGTAATGTTAAGGGTGAAAGTGTAAAGTTGAGTAAAGTTAGCCCTCTCCTTGATTTACCTCTCATAACTCCTGAGTTTGTTGACAAGGAAATTCGTGCAATGAGTGCTAATAAGGCCACTGGTCTTGATGATTTAAGTTGTAGAGTGCTCAAATTAGCTTGTCCTGCTATTGTAGACAGCTTGACATACATTTTAAACTTATCCTTGTCAAAGGGTATTTTTCCAACTGCATGGAAAGAGGCTAAGGTTACACCCTTGCATAAAGGTGGTAATCTCGACGACACTAATAATTACAGGCCTATTTCAATTCTGCCTGTGGTAAGTAAGATAATTGAAAGGGCAGTGCTTAATCATGTATATTCTTATGTAACACAGCATGGCATTTTAAATGAGCACCAGTCAGGTTTTCGCCAGGGCATTCTACTGATACCGCTCTTATAGACATGGTGGACGACTGGCTCTCAAATATTAATTCAGGTAAAATGACCGGCGTGGCCTTTATCGACTTACGTAAGGCATTCGATACTGTAAACCATGCTATCTTGATTAATAAATTGTGTGATATTGGGGCATCTAGTAACACTATAAAATGGTTTAGGTCATATCTGACTGGAAGAATGCAAAGAGTTTTATTTAATGGTATTGTTTCTGATGCACTTCCCGTGAAAACGGGAGTTCCACAAGGCAGTATCCTTGGGCCACTGTTGTTTCTTATTTTTATTAATGATATGCCAATGGTAATTAAACATGGAAAGATCTCAATGTACGCTGATGATACCACACTATATGTTAGTGGAAGTGATGTTAATGTAATATCCAAGAAGCTTACCGATGATATGGAAGAAATTACTAAGTGGCTTCGTAATAACATGCTTTTCCTCAATACTGACAAAACAAATGTTATGCTATTGGGCAGTAGTTCAAAATTACGCAATGTTCATGATGATTCGTTTTCAGTTATGGTAAATGGTTGTAAACTTGACAGGGTAAATAAGGCTAAATGTTTGGGTGTGATAATTGATGATGAGTTGCTGTGGCACAAACAAGTAAATGGTGTTACACAGAAAGTTTTCTGTAAGATAGCTCTTTTAAGGCGTCTTAGCACATTTCTTGATGCCAATATTTTAAATATTCTGTATAAGTCATTGATTCAGCCCCAGTTTGACTACTGCAGTGCTGTATGGTTTGGTAGATATAACGAGGATGTCCATAAACTCAGTGTATTACAAAAACGTTGTGCCAGAATTATATTAAGTGTTAATTATCTAACTTCATCTGATATTATGTTTCCAATGTTAGGATGGAAGTCACTTCAAGACCGTTGTAACTATTTTAAGGCTTTACTGATGTATAAATCTCTAAATGGTTTGGCTCCATCATATCTCTCTTCAAAATTCAATTATATTTCAGATAGACATTGTGTTAATACGAGACAAGCAAGATCTGATCTGCTGGCGCTACCACCATGTTCCAATGGCAATGATACTGATTACTTCAAGTCCTCATTTTCCTATAGTGGTGTTCAAGTATGGAACAAAATTAATCTTGACATCAGAAAGTCACCAAGTATTCAATGTTTTAAGCGCATGTACAATTTATGATCAAATGGTATATTTCCATGTAGTTTATTATGTACTTTTTGATGAACATAAAATATTTAATATTTTACATGTATATCATGTTAAACAGTATCTTCATTTTATGTTTGTATATAATTATGTGGGTGTGTGTGTGGGGGGGGGTGTGGGGGGTGAGTGTATAGGGTTTGAGTTTTTACGACAAGGGGTGAAATAGTGTGGGATGTGTATGTGTTTGTACGGTAGTGGGGATATGAGGACGATAATGTTGCGCGGGGAGTAGTGCAGTGGTGGATATTTGAGGGTGATAGGAGAATATATGAGTTCAATATGAGTTTGCTTTTGATTCGGATTTGTGCAATATATTTGCTTATAATTTTGTGCCATGTTGAGTTTCCAATATTAGTACTAGGCATACTTTGTAATGATTTGTTCTTAACATTGTATTAGTTTAAGTACTTGAAAATTGGTCTATTTAAATTGTGATTTATATGTTTATGCTTTATTATAATACTCATGTATCTGTATGTTTTTTAATGTTATGCAGGGCCCGTGTAAGAACAGCATTTTAGCTGATCGGGCCACCCTGGGTAAATATGATGCAATAAATAAATAAATAATACAAATCCAAAATAAAACCTAACACTTTCATTCCCTTTTCAAATAATCGCACTCTAAAGTTTACACTTACACACATCAAAGTGTTATAAACACTAACGATATAAAAGATTTCTTAAATGCCATGTTTAAATTTTAAACATTGTTAGTGTTTAGAGGGACCTTCATGTCCCTGTACTTCGAGGGCAAAAAAACACACCACCGCCAACAACACCCCCCCCCCACATAAAAAAAGAAAAAAACTTCGACGCGAAATAAAAGCTCCGACCTCAACTTCCAGCCCCATGGATTATCCGTAACATTATAAAATTAATTATCGGATAGGCCTACTGATCATGCTGATCGATATTCAAGCATGCCAAAATACCGCCAGATGAAACAATATACAGCTTGTAATGAAAGCCAAATAAAATTATACAGAAAATAGACCTACTGTGGCTTTTATCATTATTAAACATGCCCAAAGCAAACAATTAAAAAATAAACAGATTCATAGGCCTAAATGCATTGATACAGAATGTAGCAATAGTTGCCCAAATAACAAATTATAGGCCTACGTAGGACCTACTCCCCATTCTACATTCTACACTCTACACTGGCATCTCCATCTTTGGATGGAGATGGTTGTGTACCTTTGCATTTATGAGATTATTAGTGTAATTTTTATTATCTTGCTGTATATTGATGTATTGATGATGTCAGTGTGAGGTGCACCGACAGTCCCCCCTTGGGGATTTTGTCGGTGGGCCTCTCACTGGTGTTACTGTTACTCTTGCCATTCTGCATGTTCTAAAGTTGTTTGCTTGCAGCTGGTCTGCTATTTTTATGCATAGTAATAGTATTGTTTGTATAATTCTTAAGTTAAAATCATATATTGTATACGGTATTAAGTTTGGTAGTTTTAAATCTGTAAAGCGCATTGAGGAATCTGAGATTCACAATGCGCTATATAAATGCTGTTTTATTATTATTATTATTATTTATATTCCAGAAAAATACAGAACTAATTTTTTGGATTAAAAATGTATTATCCAGTTTTGCCAAATGAAACATGGCTTAATATCCTAATCCTTTAGGTTATAGTCCTAACTGGCAATGAAGGTCAAATTTTAATATTTGGTCAATTTTTGGAAATAAGGGCCAAAAACATGTGTTTTTAGGGTGTTTTTCGACCTTTTTCGTATTCTGTGACAGTCAGGCCCAAAGACTTGAACAAAGACTTATTTCAAGTTTATGCATTCTAATATTTGGAAAACACATTTTCCAATCTTTTTAATATCCAATTAGCAAAAATGACATGTGATATTAAAATTATGAGCTAACCCTTAGCCTATACTCAAGATTTTGAATGCTTAGACTTGTGCCAAGTCTTACAATTTTGTCACTACAATTGTAAGAAAACATGCAATTTTTTGGGACAATTTTACCTCAAATTGACCAAATATTGAAATTTGACTCTTATTGCCAGTTAGGACTAGCTACAGGATTAGGATTGAGCTATGTTTCATTTGGCAAAACATGACAATATTATTTTTATTCAAAAAAACTAGTTCTGTATTTTTCTGGAATAGGGAGTAAGCCACTGAAAACGTAGTATAAAAATATAAAGAAGAAAAAATGTTATAAAAGCAGTAACATGTTTAACTTCCCTTTTTTACCTAAATTGAGCGTGGAAAGAAAGGTCCAAATAATTAAAAGTATACGGGTCTAATAAATGAAGCCTAAAATAAGCATTTTCCAAAGTGCAGGCAAAAACATCTCTTGCATAATAAGTACAACTTAGCCAACAATTTTACCTGCCCGTTATGATCTTGCCCTACTTTTCACAGATTGCATTGTAAATTTATGTTTAAGGGCTCGGATAGCGACGTTTTCACGTATTTTTTGTGGGACCTGAGAGCACACCAGACACATCGAATTGCAATTTGAATATGAGGAATGTCCTTAATTTAGATTTTTTTTTAAATTCGCGATATAATACACATTTTATGGCAAATTATTAAAAATTTATAGTTTTGAAATTTAAAAGTCCTCAAAGTAATTGTATAAATCTAACGATATGCACTTAAAGAGTATGAAGTTTGGGTGAACAGCATACGTCCATCATATTAAAATTTTGACCTTCATTATTGAAGATAATAGCTCAAAACACTAAACAAAATGTAGGTCTTTTTGGAAAAATGTTTATGTTCAATATGCAAAATTTTCAATTGATGGTCGGCTTTTCATCCCAGCTACATACAGTTTAATTAAATGTCATTAGATTCATAAAGTTAACTTCAAGGATGTGTATTACTAGTATCGCGAATTTCACAAAATCAAAATTATTTGATATCAGAAGGACATTCCTTATATACAGCATGCAATTCGATGTGCTTTCAGGTCCCATAACAATACTATGCAAATGTTGCTATCCGCTTCCTTAATTTATTGTATTAATGAAAATCATTGTCTAATTGTTGTTTTCGCGAATTTCACAAAATCAAAATTATTTGATATCATAAGGACATTCCTTATATATACAGCATGCAATTTGATGTGCTTTCAGGTCCCATAACAATACTATGCAAATGTTGCTATCCGCTTCCTTAATTTATTGTATTAATGAAAATCATTGTCTTGTTGTTTTTCGTATCATATTGTTTTGCATGAATGAAGTGATGATAACAATACTGCACTTTTCGCAAATACTTGCTTTTCGAAAGTGCAATTGTTATTAACACTACATTCGTAAATGCCAGTACTCTTTCCTGAAAAGTATTTGGTCTCAGAAAAAGAAAAGGCATTTACGAATGGCGTGTTATTGTAATCATCGCTCCATTCATGGAAAATAATGGAGCGGTAAAACAATAGCGTGACGTCATAGGTGTGTATTAAGAGGATTGAATTTATATGCTGTTTCACAGGTTTGTGTTGGCCTCCAATTTCACAATTTGAGATTATGGTGCACAGTGACATCGCCCCGATATCTTCATAGTAGAAATCGCCATGGTAGGTTGAATCCACAGCCACCCATGGCCATTTTATTCGGACCTTATGAGATGCATATTATTAGCGAAGTGACCTGACTAAGGCTACTGACAATAGACGGGTAATTGATTTCTCGCTGTGTGAGCAAGCTTGTATACGACATTGCGGTCAATGGTTATACTGTCTCCTCTTGAGTGAGTGCCGCTATAGCCTGCTGCGCGCTGTAGTCCATACATGACCAACGCAATATAAAATTGAGAGTTTTGGTCAAATTTTGAGTTCAAAGCGCACAGCCAATTTTCAAAGCGCATGCTAACGACTATAATATCTGTTCAACACATATTTTCAAGTGTATGAGACCACATCTGGTTTCTTGAGAAAAATTCATTTACGGGAGATATTCATCATTTTCTAACCCAGTATCCGAAGATTTTCGTCTGATATCAAAATCGTGCATAGCAATTCATGTGTATCGATCCCGTGTATTCATTTTAATGTCTCTGCTGCACCAAATAATTATTAGCCAGGCGATGTTGGTGTGTGGTGTTGCAATCAAAATTGAGTATGTTGGATTTTTCAGACATTTTACATAAATGACCAAGCAAAGTATCTATATGTACTATGGACGTGTTTACTTTTTTTTTACTATTAATTAGTAATTTTGTATCATTCTGTATAACTAGATCCAAGCCAGGGAGAAAGAGTGATGAAGAAGAACGTCAGTTGAGTGACATGGATATATCAGATGAAGATGATGATGTTGACGACATTGACGATGATGATGACAGTCGGAGGTGTAGTTCCAGTGACAGTTATGGTAGCTTTGGACGGTGTGGTGCTATTTCACCATTAGAAAGTGAATCGGCTAAAAAGGAACAACTTGATGCAACATTGAAGAAAATCAAATATTTAGAGGAACAGCAGCAAATGCAGGTAATTGTCATTATTGTTTGTAATGTTATCAAGCAACATGAATCGTTTTTTGGAAAAATAAATTTTGCCTAATGATGAAATGGAGAAATCTCAACTATTGGAGAGTTTTGATAGCAATCTTGAGTTCCTCCTGATTCCAGAAAATACAACATTATTTTGGTATTTTGTTATCAAAAAGATATCCTGTTTTACCACAGGGTCGCTGCGTTTTGAACTCGACTTCAGAAGTCAACTTCAAATGATGACCGGAGCAACATTTGTTGAATTCAAAGTCATGACTGGCAACTGACCACTGTGTTCCCTCACTAGTATTAATACATGTAGGCAACACATAGAGTAAACAACATAAAAATAAATTCTTTTTGCTAAAAGCAGCTGATTTTTCATGCGTACAGCTATTTACGTCTAACTCAATCCACTTTGATTAAAAAAATAGCCGGTTATAAATGCATAGAGCAAAGTTTTTAAAAATCGGTTGGTGGGATCCATTTTGTCTTTAGTCACCTTGGTGGTATTTTTTTTTTAATTTGAACTTCCAAGCAGTTTTGCATTTTCTTGTATTAACTTTGCGGGGTTTTGTACAAAATGACCGGGATCACCCAGAGTTGATTCGTACCTACGATCAAACAATCGAATTCACTTTTTTTTTTAAAGTCAACTATATTCTCTGATTAGTGTAAACACCCTGTCAGAAAATAATGTATGCTAATCCTTGGTTCCAGTGTATGAGGTTAGACTGGAATTCTGATATGTTTACATGTTGCTAATGAACTGGAAAATTGTCTATCCATACCAAATCAAGGAGGTCTTCCACCTGACCCCTTCTGATTTGCTTTATATTTTATTTAGTCAAATGTTGCACCTTTAAACCTGCAAGTTTGAGCACAGCGGGAAAAAGTGGGCAATATGGGAAGCTCCTTGCCGGGAAATTCGTACATCTCGCGGGAAACAAGAGCTATGGGAAAAAAAAAAAAAATGGAAAAAAAATCAAGGAAAAGTTGTCTAAATATTTCTTTAAATATACCCTTTTTTAACCACTGTAGTGTAGCACTGGACGCCCAGTTTATATGCCCGACAGTCGCTCCCCAAATCCGTCCCGTCACTCACAAGGTTATCCACCATCAACACAATATAGCGGTAGCTCACACAGAAAGTACTGTACGACATCTGTACAAGCACGATGCATGCGCAATCACTGCAATGCAGTCAAACTTTCCGTAAACAAACTAGCGCGAGCGGTGCTGCTAGTACCTCACGTATTGCGCCCAATGTGCAGCCTAGTGTGCCGATATTTTTTTTTACCGATTGCTGATTATTAAAAATGTAACGGTTTGACGTAAATTGGGCGGGATGATGACATAAATTAGGCGGGTTGATATGAATCTTCTTTTGATAACACTGAATTCACGCAACGCAATGCAAGTGTTACAATAGTGGATCTGATTGAGATAAAACCAAAATCAACAGAAATCTAAAATGGCTCCTAAACCGTTAGTCTACCGAGATCTAAGCAGATGAAAATAACTAAATCAGATAATACGATGTCTAAAATTGCATAGGGAATCCCCGACTACGTCATAGGGATGTCCCAAAAACATAAACATTCACCCTGCTATTTAGATAGGAAACCCCAACGGTTGGGGTTTCCTATCTAAATAGCAGGGTTTGAACGGTTTGTCAACAAACGTGTGCTACCTACAGACAACACAATAATAGCGGTAGCTCACACAGAAAGTACTGTACAAGTTTATTTGTTTCTATTTTTATCATCGCGAACCATGTACGGTGCCAATCCTCTCTTTGCTCCAATGTATGTACTGCAAAACTATTCACGATGAAAAAACGGGGGCCACCGCGCCCGCGATTGCTACCAGGCCATGTGCTCGCTAATTGCTAGCCTACTCAACTGGCTCACGTAAATATTCTGTTTGTTTACATCAATTGCAATGGGCATGGATAATGATGGATTTTTATAAAGTATTTAATATCAGACTGATTTGAAATATTCATAATCGTATTTTGTCAAGGTAACTATTAAGAACCTAAAATAACTGACACATGCACACACCATGATCAGAAGTGTTTTACATCTGATATTTATTAGCTTTGATGCGGGCTTTGATGATCGACATATTTACAGAATGTCCACTCAAACGCAGTAGGATGATAATAAACACATTACACGTATACACATTACATGCATAAACAACAAGTTTCTGAACGCTTTCAAGTCGCCAAAAAAGTGTCAAAAAGTATGCACCAAATCGCGCCATTTACAGTCTCATTTTTCAAAAATCTTCATCTTCTTTTTTTTCAGGCCGTGAGTTTGAGGTTCGTAGCTCTTACATATTTTTGGTGGCAGCCATTTAAATTAGAGAGGGGGTCTAAATTTGAACCCAAAAGCTGCCCTTTAAATAAATTTCATTCTATGGAGACTGTACCTTTCTTATAAAGAGAAAGATATAGGTCTGAAACCGTGTATACACACTAATTGCATACTCAATTTGTCAACAAGAATTTGTCTTTAAAAAGACAAAGTTCACGGATCAGGTGTATAGTAGGCCTACTCTTTGGTCTAACTTTCAGTATTATTATACTAACCCACAGATAATAACCTACTCTGCACAGATTTAACAATACAAGAGTGATTTGAGCCATAAATGATACTTGCATCTTGACTCTGGAAATTAATTTTCACAAAACCTCATTTTGCATAAATTAGGTTTTTAAGCCACCTACAGGAAACAAACTTACATCAAAATGTCCACTGTATAGACTGTATCAAAAGATTGGTATACTGCTTTGATGTTCATTGAAACCCCCGTTCTACTTCTTCCAATTGCAACATTGGATCTACTAAAAACAACCAGAATGTATGGTTTGATGACCTCTTATGACATTAATCAGTAGATTAGGTCGATCTTATGTTACATTTTGGGATTGCAGTCTTGTCCATAATCACTGAAAACTGATGGGTACCAATTATTTTGATACACCCTGTATCAGCCCATTAGATGCTATTTCCCATTCGACACCCCATTCCTTTTTAAAAGAAGTATTATTTGGAAGCAAATCGCCTAATGTGTTTCAGGAACACTGCATGTTGGTAACATCTCAAATTATTTTGTTGAATAGTTTCCTATACAGGAAGGTTGGTGTTGGAAGTTATCTAAATGACGAAGAGACCAAGGAGAGCAATCAAATTAGGACAACAAAATAAAAAAATAAAAAACCCTACACCATAGGACTGTATGGTAAAACATACAATGTACCAGCAGGCTACTTTTTAGTCACCCCACCTTTGTAGGACTACACAACAAAAAAGCCCTCCACCATAGGACTTTACGGTAAAATATTTAGAGGACTAGGCCAATTAAACATTGAATCCAAAACCATTATGTAAATAAGATAATGGCCATTAAAATGGGCTCACAGACATGAGTTCATTATTATGTAAATGAGATGTTCAATGTTTGCATGTGATCTCAAAAAAGGACATGTTGACATAAATAAATAGACTGTGAGGTTGACAAATAAATCCGGTGTGTGAATTGTTGATTCGGTGACCGACTATCAGTGGGCACGGTAAATTAATCTGTTTACACCCTAGTGGTACCTTGCGCCCAACGTTACGTAAAAACTGGCAATCATGCTTAACAAACAAAGAAATGAAAATAATCTGTTGCAACTTTCGGATTTGCATACAAGTAATTCTAGTTCTACAACAACAGGTTTTATTATTTCTTTTAATACAAACACATTGCTGCCTAAAATTACTTTATAGCACTGATTAGATATCAAAATGAAGTAATAATTACAAATTTTCATGAACACTATCGCCTCTGTAATTTCCCGAGTATATAGACAGCACGAATATTTTCTGCAACGCTGTGACCAATATGTATGTCAAAACCCAGCGCAAAGGCTAAAAAGGCTAAAAATTTCCTACTCTGAGCAGTCTCACTGAAGATTAATTGTGCTAAATTGTCCTTGGCATGGGGAGCAGGATTAGATAAAGGCATACAAACGAGGAGGAATTATTTCCTAGTCTCTTAACCACAGGGTTGGTGGGTTACAATAGCTATTCAAGACACATGGTGTGTAAGGGATAAACTGTGCATATGAGATGTGGGTGCAAATGGTTTCAATGTTCACTGGCGTGAACAAAAAGGTTTTATTTTTAATTGTCTGCATCATGTCACAGGGTCATTTGACATACAATTTCTTTGCATATTTAAAAATATGCAAAAAAATTGTAATGTTTTGTAAACTGGCAAGTTTATCCCGCCCCCTAAATTCACATTCCTTGTCAGATTACCGTACTGACCTGAGTATAGTCCCACCCCGTTTTTGGGTGAACATTTTTCAAAATTGGGGGGTGGGACTATACTCAAATTTCAACACTTTGGTTTTTTTTTCTGGTCTTGGAGAGTGTCCCTGGACTGGACTATTTTTGAATAAATTTGCACTCATGCCATACTCTATTAATGATTTCAAAATGGATACAAATTCAATGCATTTTGAAATCATTAATAGAGTATGACAGGAGTACAAATTTATTCGAAACATATAGGCCTACAATTTTTTTTTCGATAATCTTAAATCATCAATTTTACACACACCCTGTTCTGATTCTAAGCCCTCAAATTGGTCTATGCTCCAAAACAAACACTTAGTATTGTGACGTTGTCACATCCTATACTATGGAAACTTGCCAAGAGATTACCAATAATAATGGACTCTGTGTTTACCATTCCAATATTTATATCAAATTCTAGTGACTCATGGATTGTTGTCCTCACGTCACAGTTTCCAAGCATTTTAGGCAGTACTAACAAATGTCATATCATTACAGTTCATTTCCATCTTCTGAATTAAAGCTAATATAGTAGCATTGCTGTTAATACTGAACGCCAGTAAGTGTCTGAAACCAGTCATGCTCCTGAATGTTCAGTGTGTTGAGCTTGAGACCCCATATTTTATTTGTAGCTTTTTGACTAAAAATACTTTACAATGTCACATCATCAAGAAGCAGTGATTGTAACTACTACGGACCCAGCACAAGTTGGTGTTGGTCATGTCCATGTTCAGTGCGATGTTGAAGATCAAAATAATGGCAGATATCGGAACAAGATTGGCCGGATCCTTGGAATCATTCAAGTCTGCCTGGGTGTTATATCTGTGCTGTGTGGACTCGTTACGATTTTCATCTTCTGGAATGAATTGGGCTTGGCTGTTCACAACTCATTATGGTGGGGAGGGGTGAGTATTTTTCTCAAGGTATATTTTGTATATATTAATAGGGGGAAAACTCATTCAGAAGCATATGTGACACGATCAAGGGAAATGAGTCGGATGTCGCTAATATTGATTTTGAGATATTGGCAAAGGAAGTGTTTAAATTCTTTTGTTTTATATTGTTTTCTGCGATTGATAAATTGATGTAATTTCGCAAAAAAAGTTGTATCAACATGGGGTTTTCAGTTTCTGAAAGCTCTAAATGTCCTCTTAAGAAACATGTATGTAAAACTCATTTTCAACCAGGGTCGACATGTGACTCATTCCCCTTGATCATGTCACATATATGCTTGTCGATGTGATTCTACAGCATTTCGGCTGCAATTTGGAATGAAGCATAGTACATGTAGTAAAGTCACCGCATAGATAAGATCTGTGTAAAATTTAGCATTTACGATGAAGTATTTTGAGCAGTGGCAGCATAAGGCATTAATTGGGGTATCAAGTATCAGAAAATAGTGGGACTCCAGATAGTGGGGCTGGGGAGGCAATCATGTTCCAAGGGAAAGCCCCCCTGCCCCCCCCAAAAAAAAAAACCCTCCAAAACAAACAAAAAAACCCACCTTGAATAAAATACTTAACATTTTCGAAGTGTGATAATGCTCAATTTTCAAGACAGGTTGCCTGTTTATACGACCCAGGAGCAAGCCCACAATATACTGTGATACATACATGATATATCTGAGGTCCCCCATATTAATAAGAAAAATTATCAGCCACGGGGGAGGGGGGATGTCAAAATTACAAAAATTTCACATTTTACAGCATTTTTGTGCAAAATTTGTTGTTGTTGTTTTTGCCCCCCCTGAAATTCACTGAAATGCTTCCTCCCAAAAAAATTCCTGGCACCGCCACTGAAAATTATGCACCAAATAATAACACAGTTTTAGGCAGATGTGATATGGTGATATGTACACAAATGTGGTCCAAAGTTTAGCGTTTATTTTGCTTTTCAGATCAAAATAAACACTTTGGTATAAGTGGAAGATGAGGTGCACATATCAGATATGCTGCTTTCTTTTACAGAAGCAGATGCATACTGTAAAATTAAATATTTGGAAAATTGAACCTATTTTATAATAATATAAGAATAGGTAAAAAACCAATCAAATCTATTTCCTCTTTGCTGTTCACACTGATGGCTACCTATCACAACTTCAGAATATGAAAAACAAGCTTTGAGACTTTTTGCCGTAAAGCGGAGATGGTTTTTAATATCTGCCTTCAAGGAGCCTATAAAAGGGTTACATTTGGCAGGATATTTGTTACTCTTTACTTCAAAATGTAAACATATTTGTTTATAGCATGTTCAAAAATAATGGTGGCAATTTTGGGTCATTCTGTCTTTGGAATAAGATACTATTACTAAGGTTAATTATATCACTCCATTCAACATTGACCTACTTTGGTTTTGCTAATTTCAGGTATACATTACTGCTGGTGTCTTTGGGATGAATTCTCCCACTCGCCAAACCCGTGCTGTAAGTTGATTATTATTATTATTAAAGCACATTTCTATAGCGCTCTACAAATAACACAGCACTTTTGCTCCAAAAAAAACATGACAAAATACATATGGAAAACAACAACAATAAATTACACATTTGGAAAAAGGTTTTTCTTCATGTAGTAAATTATGTTTTTGCCAAAGATAAAACCCAAAGAGACCTGACTCCACCATATTGATTTGTAACAAACTGACACCAAAAATGTATCAGGCATTTATCGTCTGAAATCGAACAATAATTTGGGTCTTTATGCTTGAATGTTACAAAGGTCCTATGTCGTTTTTAGATGGGGGTGATTCAATATCAATTGCCCCCCCCCATTTTGACAATTTTAATCATAAAGTCACAAACACATGTTTGATTATAATATGTATATAAATAATGGCTTCAATTGGGACATCATTTTTTAAACAATTCAACTTCTCAGGGGGCACATCTCCCTCAGACACCTCCAGTGTCTTGTGAGTCTTTGTGAGGCACGTCCCCCTCAGACACCAAACTCAACTGTTACAAAAGTATTTGCCCCCCCCCCTCCATTTCAGAATGGATTGATGTCCTATCTGTTATTGAAAGCTATATATAGAAAAATGTAATTATTTCAAGTCACCAATTAGGGAATAGTGTATAAGCCTTTGGAAATCAGTGTTTTAGCATTGAAGGGGCTACCCTGCCTAAAGAAAGAATAAATAAATATATATTAATGTTGATCTGTATACTATACCATATTTTGAATCAAATAGCATTAGTTTAATTTTTTTTTTCATCAGATAGTGAAGTGCATGGTCATGTCAATCATTGCAGCAACTGGGGCTCCATTTCATGTTGGCCAACAAGCATATGCATTCAGTCAAGTTAATCGCTCAGGCTACAATGGGGTATGTATTTTGCAAATAAGATGAGGTTTCTGGCGGCAGCAGGCACAGACTTTGCTCTTCCTTTGATTGGACCCCGGCTCACCATTCCACTATCTACAGTCAGTCTACTCTGAAGTACAAAGTACAGACCCGGATGCACACATTGTGCCGACTTTGAAGGCACACATAATTGCAGCACTACGCGCTGTATACACGCGCGTTGTCACTTTGTACTACAGAGTGGACAAACTCTAGAAAGAGAACTGTGAACTTTACATTTGGCTATTTCTGCACCACGTGAGCATGGGCTCATCAGTAGCATAGCCAGAATTTTAGTGCGAGGGGCAACGGCTCACAAAGCCACATTTTCATCCCCATTTGTCAATTTTTTGTCCCATTTTTAGTCATGATAAGGACACTTTACTCTTTGCTGTCCCCATTTTATCCAAAAAAATTTTCTGCGATGGCAGTCCCCTGGCTACGCCCCTGAATGGGCTTCTGATAGCTATCATGGAATCAATGTCTGTGTCTGTATTAAAAAAATGCCTAAAACCCCACCTTTTTTTTCATCAGGCTAGATTTGGCTTATTTCCTTTTTCACTGGTATTAGTGTTGTTTTTGCTATGATTCTTGTTTTTCTTGTTTATGGTGCTATGTGCTTCGTAGAGCGCCACAAATAATAATAATTAATACCGTATTCATTCCAATAAGCGCCCAGGGCGCTTAACAAAGTCATTTTGGGTGGGCGCTTATTTTTTACATTGTTTGCCTATTTTTTTTGTAAGGGGCGTTTATTAGAGACAATGTACGCTATTAAAGGGTCCTGAGACGTTCTAGTTACTTTTCTGATACAGAAAATGTATTACAAGTTTACACAGGACTTTGAATCTCCCAGCTATTTCACATAGGTACCCTTAAACAAATTGAAAATACCCAGGGTGGGCGCTCATTGGGGCATGGGCACTTATTGGAACGAATACGGTAATAATAAACACAACATCTTGAATAATGATGTCTCATTATGTCATATATCATATTGTGTTATGTAAGATATCAGGGAGAAGACATTGAAGATATTTGATTGAAATATGCAAATAACTCCAGCTATATGGGGCGGGGGTACTCAGTACAAATGACCATACGGGACGTGCATAAACATGGGTAGCATTTTACGGCCTTCTGGTATATCAATGACCCCTTTTTCAAAGCCTATTTTGGTATATGAATGGGTCCTTTTTTCAAAATTTTCTCAATTTTTTTTTTTTTTACAGCCAAATTTTTCCTTAATCTAGCCAAAATTTTCTAAATTTTCCCAAAATTTTGGGAAAATTCGTAAAAATTAAGGCAATTTTGGTTAAATTCGGCCGAAAATTTCGACTTTGGGTATATCAATGGGTCCAAATTTCTTGAAAAATTGGTATATTTATGGGTCCACTTTCAAAATCTCAGCGGCACGTCCCTACCAAAAGCAAACTTGAGTACCCCAGTATATGGGCTTCACCTCCGGGCTTCACCTACAGGATCTTGTCAATCTGTAGGCAAATGCCATGCACATAGTTATCTCAGTGAATGCAAGAAGTAGTTGCATGTACAGAGGACATCGATTCCATTTTGTTCTGTTTGTTAGTTGAAATTACTTCAAATGGTTCTTTTTGCCTGTAAACATTTGTTTCTCTATTTCCTACAGACCATCTGGCCTTGGTTCTTTTTTATCATCGCTGGCTCAGCTGGGTTTGTAGAGTTTTTCATATCCATAGCATCTGCTGCCACCTGCTGTAAAGGTGCTTACTGCTGTAAGTGTTGCTGGTCTTGTTGTTGTGATTGTTGCTGTGGACCAGCTGCTGTCCAACACACAGTAAGTTAGTTACCTGTTCACTATGGACCACAATGGCCTCGATCCCAATGGCATAGTCCAATAACCTCAATTAAACAATCATAGTGCAAAATTTGACCTCAAGTACAGAGTATGAGTTTTTGTACCCAAATTTTTAAAGGTCATTCAATGAATGTGCCATGATAGATGCGCATGTTGTGGATCCTATACTATGATCAGCTCTTAATAGGCGGGAATTATTTGGTTTTTGTTACTGCGCGAGTCAATAAAGTTCCAACTTACGCACACGTAAATTCACAAAAGCGCACGTCATTCACGCAAAACACAGTTCATGTAGGTGCTGCGCCTAGCTGTGTGTACCCCATTCTGTTATCAATCCACGATGTTATGAGTCCCGCCTATTACGAGCTGATCAGAGGATAGTGGTTTTAGATATTGTCATGATTACTGCAATACTTATGGATAGCAATCATTTTGTGTCTGCATCCCAGGACGGTGAGAGTTTGTAAGGGCAATATCGGGACCCCAGGTCACGCCACTGTACAACTTGAATAGCACAAGAGGTTTTTTTTTAAAACTTTTTCTCTATTTTTGGAAACAATACTCTTTCCTTAGAAAAAGTGCCATTTCTTTATTCCATCAGGGATTTAATTTTCAGCCCGTTCTGGGGCTTTTTAGCCCGAATTTACGCGCTTTCCCCCCGATTTTCAGGTTTTTTCTTCAGGCTTACTTACATCCCTGTTCCATACATTCCTCGAATTTGCTGTAAGGGATCTCTAAACAATTTCTGATACATTAAAAAAAACATAATTTTGGATACTTTTGAGCAATTATTGATATTAAAAGAGTTTAAGGCATGTTTGATCAATTTTTAAATACAATAAAGATGATGTCATAATACTTAAAACTTCAACAACAGTGAGTGGTTTTCCAAAGAATAGTTTGTAAAGTACTATACTTGTATTTAGTAATTGGGAATCTGGAACATTTTAACAAATCAATGTTTTTCTATACATACCGGTATTGCAACTCATGAATAATATTAGAGAGAGAGTGCCTGGGTAATCGTGACGTCAGTCACCCTTCCCTTATTTTATCAAACTTCCCTGCTGCATCCCTCTGTATTATTCTGACAATGTTGAATTCATCCGTGTATGCGATGCTCACAACAACTATCTGTTTATCAGGGTCTGCTGTTTGTAGGGAGGTGGTGTTTACTTGCTGAAAAATACAAGGAAATTGTTATATTTCCTTGCTGAATCTTTTACTTAAAACCTTTGTTCGCATCCCTTTATATCCACCAATAATATAACTTCTAATAATTTCCTTGTATTTTTTCGTCTTTTCCGCTACCATTTAGGTGCAGTATGGACACCAACCAAATCTTAACACTGAGTCCAACCACATCTACCAGTCCAATACGCCATATGAAAACCAACCAAGTACACCATACTACAATCAAGGATTCAAGTGATATAGAAACAAGCAATTTTACTGTGCAATGACAAAGTCACACAAATACGTTGCGCAAATACGTCAAATTCCTCAAATTACAAATACGACATACTGGGCTTGCACAGTATAGGTGATCGGCAAATACATCGTTATGCGATACACATTTCAAATACAACATAAATTAATTAATTAATATCGTACTAATTAAGCTACTTTGAGGCATGGTTTTTGGTGCATATATATAGAGTAGAACATAACAAACTAATATACCAATTTTCTCAAAAATGTTTAAAATGTCGAATACGTCAGTATGTGATGCGGCCGCCGGCCAATATATCCCAACTTAACATGCTTAAATGGAATCAGCCAAATGTGTTCACTTTTGTACAGGCTCCTGCGGTCCATGAAAGTCCTTGAATTTGAAAACTCCTTTTCAAGGCCTTGAAAGCCCTGGAAATTGGAATTTTACCTAAAGTATAATTTTGACTAAATTTGGGGAGTGGAGAGGAGCTGTCACTTTTGTTAATATGTGCCGCATGGAGAGCCGCATCATGATTTGTGTGTTGTGGTAACCGTTCTGACTCTAAGAATATATATAATATTTCTTACTTTCTAAGTTGTTTTTTTAAACATGGTTTTTAAACATGAAACTTGATGCGCAGAACTGACTCTAAACATATAGGCCCTAAATAATATTTTAATACTTTCTACCATTTAATAATATTAAATCATAACAATTCATGAGATGATTAAAACGTGCGCCGAAAATCCGTCCGTGGATTCTCTGCGAACGTGCGCAGAATTACTCCACCGAACTATATACGGAGGGGATTTTCAGCGCACATGCGCCAAAAATCCATCAGTGGATTCCCTGCGACCGTGCGCAGAATTACTCCACCAGAACTATATACGGAGGGGATTTTCAGCGCACATGCGCAGAAAATCCGACTGTGGATTCCTTGCGTCCACCGTGCGCAGATAATCCACTATCGGAAGTTCTGCGTAGGGTCACAGAAGCTCCACTGGTGGATCATGTGTACATACATGCCTATATCGCAAATTAAGGAAAATGGATATATAGTTTTTTTATATCTGAACTTTTGAAATATCAAATGTAAGATACATGATGATGAGGCATACTCTGTTATTTTCTTGCCAACACACCTTGTCTTTTAAAATATCCAGGAGTGCTACAAATCACACTGCTCAAACCATTTAGGAGTGCTGTCAGAGTGCTAAAAATCACAATCCTCAACACATTAACACATTTGTTTAGGAGTGCGATTGACTTGGGATCATTTAAGGAGTGCGGTGGAGTGTGATCGCACCCACACTCCTCAAAAGACAAGGCCTGTGCCAAACTGTATATATTGCAAATATGAATTCCACCAATTGTATTGTGAATACTTGATTTATAATTACTTGTGTGTAATTATGATATTATTGTATTATCTACATCTACAACAATACTTAGTAAAGTTGCCATAAAGGCAATATCTGACTAAAAACGTCATGTTATGTTTTGTTTTGAGTTTGTGTGCCATACTTGATTTGTACATATGAAAAGTAGATCTATAGCAATATTTAATTTTGTATCATAAAATAAAAATAACTATTAATGACTAATACTTGATTTCCTTGTAATGTATTGCTCTACCTTGTATCTACAAGCTTTTTAGAACAATTTTATATGATGGTTCTTTAAGAATAAGAGTTCCCTCTGAAGTATATTGTTTAAGACATAAACTATGACACTAAACCCTTACTACTATTATACTCCTGCACATGTTGGCAGTTTTTTAGTTTCATAGGCTGTGACACAGACTACTCTGGAGACCTGAAGTGATGAACCAAGGCTCTTGTCACACCAAATCCCCCCATGGGATGCTGGCCATCCTGATATTTAAGCTTTTAGGCCTTTTTTGTACTTTTTAGACCATATTTCTTTACCATTTTGGTCAAAGTTTTCCCCTTAAAATTGGCTTGCCCCCCTCT
The DNA here is from genome assembly GCF_039555335.1 of Amphiura filiformis. Taxonomy (NCBI): domain Eukaryota; kingdom Metazoa; phylum Echinodermata; class Ophiuroidea; order Amphilepidida; family Amphiuridae; genus Amphiura; species Amphiura filiformis. The sequence continues at coordinate 61,320,209 of NC_092644.1, read as the reverse complement.
GAAAAAAGTGCTGGCTGTGCCACTGACCAAATGTTAAAAATGGACCATTTTGACAATTGTATGAGAGTCCATTATAAGGTCTGGTGCTAAAGGATAATAGATCCTATTTTGGATAACCTGTAACCTGCTGATGCCTGGGGGGAGTGGCGACACTACATCGTAACATGCTATGATGTCATACTGTCAATCACATGACGTCATCAGTGAGGGATATCCCAATTGTAGACAAGATATCATTACAGCATCACCATCTGCTGAAGATGCTGTCGAATTAGTGAAAACGTTCCAGGTGAGCAAAAATAATGTAGTGTCAAATTTTTAAGAGTTTAAAACTTTTGATTCATTTATCTACCACTACATATGAATATACTCGTATAAGATATATAAATTGCATCTCATTTTGATCATGATCAACAATCTCCCATATGTCAGTGGCGGATGCAAGCAGGGGTACTACCGGCCCGTGCCTACTTTCATGGCCACTGAACATTCGCATCGCATAATAATAGTGTAAAAATGGTCCACAAAATGGTTTCAATTCAGCCTTTATTTTTGAAGTGCCCGCTTTGGCTTCTGTTGTGGAGGCCTGTACACTTCTTGTTTTAAGCAATGATAGCAACATTAGTGTCAAAATGGTATTTTCACTAAATTTGTCCTTTTCTGTATGAATGTTAATTATGTTATTATTATGAAAAATATAAACTGGTCCTTCTTTAGCATACATACTATATATATACCCTGCAATTGTCAATAGACAGACAAAGTGCCTACAAAAAAGCTAAAACATGGGAACGAATATGAGGAATTCAATGGACAAGCGATTTTTGACACACATTCACAGGGTGCCTTTTAAATAAAATGCTCTAAAAAGACTTAGGAAAATAGTACGGAAACGCTTAAATATAAAAATTTTCCTGCTCGCTGCGCTCGCAACATGTATCTCCATTTTAAGTTTGCAAATTGGGATCCAAAAAATTTGCCATGTATAAAGGGAGGGGAGCAAAGATTTTGGGCAGACCAAAGGGGGGAGGCAAGTGATTTTTGATGGGCCGAGGGGGGAAGCAATTTTTGGCAAGCCGTTTGGAAGGGCTCATAATTATTGCACAACCCCTCATATGCGACTATACAACAAAAATTAGAGAATCATTGAGTTTGAGTTTCTGATTCTTCATAATAAAAACCTTTTCCGTAAAGTTAAATCATCAATTTTACACAGACCCTGTTCTGGTTCTACGCCCTCAGATTGATCTGCGCTCCTAAACAAACACTAGTATTGTGATGTTGTCACATCCTAACTATGGAAACTTGCCAAGAGATTACCGATAATAATGGACTTTGTGTTTACCATTCCAATATTTATATCAAATTCTAGTGACTCATAGCTTGTTGTCCTCACGTCACAGTTTCCAAGCATTTTAGGCAGTACTAACATACGTCGTATCATTAGAGTTCATCAATATAGTAGCATTGTTGTTAATAGGCAACAAGTGTCTGAAATCGGTCATACTCCTGAATGTTATGTTGTGCTTGAGACCCCTTATTTTATTTGTAGCTTTTTGACAATATTGTACAATGTCAGATGACCAAGAAGCAGTGATTGTAACTAGTGCTATGGACCCAGCATCAGTTGGTGTTGGTAATGTCCATGTTCAGCGCGATGTTGAAGATCAAAATAATGGGAGATACCGGAACAAGCTTGGCCGGATCCTTGGAATCGTTCAAGTCTGCCTGGGTGCTATATCAGTGCTGTGTGGACTCATTACACTTTTCATCTTCTGGAATGAATTGGGCTGGGCTGTTCACAACTCATTGTGGTGGGGATGTGTGAGTATTTTTCTTAAGGTATATTTTGTATGTATACAGTAACAGTAATAATGGCATTTGTAATAAACCCAACAACACTGTCCTTCCATTCCCGACAGGGTCGGTCAAATTTTTTTTATTTATTGTTGCTAAGTTGACTGTATTTACATGTATTTTTATAGGTGTGCTAAAAAAATGACTCAATTAAAGTACTCTAACTTTAAACTTGATTTTCTCCGCCTATTTCTTTTACATGTACATATCAAAATAATGATCATTTTATGTTATGTAAATGTTGTATTGATCCCTGGGCCTCAAGGAAGAACAGATGATTAATTGTGTTTTCAACTCGGATTGAGTGTCCCAGGTTAAAGAAGAAATAAAACAAAAAAACAAACTAAACAAATTTAATTTACTGGTTCAATTTCAATGCATTATTTGATCACCATCAAGCCCAACATATCTGAGGTCCCTCATATTAATAAGGAAAATTGTGCAGCCAAATAATTACACCATTTTAGGCAGATATGATATGGTGATATATACACAAATGTGGTCCAAAGTTAAGCTTTTATTTTGCTTTTCAGATCAAAATAAACAATTTAGTATAAGTGGCGGAATGAGGTGCACATATCATCATATATGCTTTTTCTTTTACAAATAGAAGCAGATGCAAACTGTAAAATTAAATATTTGAAAAATTGAACATATTTTATTAAAAATATAAAAATAAATAAATAAATAAATAAATAAATAAATAAATAAATAAATAAATAAATAAATAAATAAATAAATAAATAAATAAATAAATAAATAAATAAATAAATAAATAAATAAATAAATAAATAAATAAATAAGAAACAGACAAACAAATCTACTTCTCTTTGCTCTGGGGCACTCACATAAATGGTCTGTATGCATGCATGACAAAAAAAATGATGCATTTAGGGTCTAAAAACACTGATTTTCAAGAATAAGGGTAGCTTTCTGAAACTGAACAACTTGTTTAAGTACCTTTTCAAATGTTTGGTAATTACGAGTCCAAAAAGGGTACATTTTTTTCATTTTTGTTAGCCAAAAACTCATTAGGAGGTAATTTCTATATTAAATTACCTTATTAAGGGGCTAAATTTGCTGGTCGGGTAAAACTCGTTTAGGGGTGTTTCAAAAAAAATTTGGTCACGTCACGCATGCGCATACACTATCATACTTGAGTGGTCCCATCATGGGTCTTTGCTGTTCACACTGATGGTCACCTATCACAACTTCAGAATATATGAAAAACAAGCTTTGAGACTTTTTGCCATAAAGCTGATGAGAACCAATTGGTTTCTAAAATGCTGCAATGGTGGAATGCCTTCAAGGGAGCCTTTTAAAAGGGCCAGGTTTGGCAGGACATTTCTTACATTGTACTCTTTACTTCAAAATGTAAATATATCTGTGTAGCATGTTCAAAAATAATGTGGGCAATATTGGGTCGTTCTGTCTTTGGAATAAGATACTAAGGTTAATTATATCACTCCATTCAACATTGACATACTTTGATTTTGCTCACATATTTCAGGTATACATTGCTGCTGGTGTCGTTGGGATTGTTTCTTGGATTCGTCAAAACTGTGCTGTAAGTTAATGTAGTAAATTATGTTTTTGGCAAAGATAAAACCTAAAGCGACTTGAGCGTAATCCACCATATTGATTTATCACAAACTGACACCAAAATAATGTACCTCCGGTATTATTGTCTGAAATGGAAGAGTACATAATTTGCGCCTTTAACATGTTTAAGGGTTGAATTTTGGAAACTTTCGGGCCTCTTAACTGCTAAATTATTGGTCCAAAGAATATAAAAATTCCATTTTTAGAATGGCAATGACCTGATGAATTCATTTGTGAGGTCAAATTTGGGCCAAAATGCTCAATTTTGGAGAAACAATCCCCCAAAACATTTTTTTTAGATTAATTTTTAAAAACTAGATAAAAGATCTAGGACCTGTTTTGTTTTGTTTTTGAATTTTGATCAACTTTGAGAAATTTGCACCAAAAATGGTCAAAAAATGCTAAATTTTCAAAAAAAAATCATGATTTTTGCCCAAATTTCAAATATTTTTGTCGTTTTTAGATGAGGGCGATACAATATCAGTTGTCTCCCCCACATTTTGACAACTTTAATACTAAAGTCACAACAAGCACATGTTGTTTGATTATAATAATGGCTTCAATTGGGACATCATTTTGTAAACAATTCAACTTCTCACTGAGGACTCCTCTACTATAAATAGTTATGGGGTAAAACATTGCACCAAATGGCTTCAATTGGGGTTATAATTTTTGAAAAAAATTGGAACTTCTCGGGGGCACATCCCCCACAGACACCCTCTCTGCCGTGAGCGATCGTGGTGCTCAATTCAACTGTTTTTATTGCCCCCCCCTTTCAGAACAGATTGATGCCCTATCTGTTATGGAAGGCAATTTATAAAGAATAATATAATTATTTCTCCAATTATGAAATAGTGTATTTAAGCCTATTCTTCTCTCTGACCATGAAATTAATATGTTGATCTGTAAACTACCATATCGTTGTTGGACAGGAAAAACTTCCTTTGTGTCATTGGCCCCTGAACATGTTGAAAGCAAAAAACCCCATGTAACCGGTTGGCAGTTTTGTTTTAAACATGTTCAGGGGCCACAAACACATAGGAGGTTAAAAATAGCATTAGTTTTTTTAAATTTTTCTCTCTACAGATTGTGGGGTACATGGTAATGTCAATCATTGCAGCAATTGTGGCTCCAATTCATGTTGGCCAACAAGCATATATATTCAGTCAAATTAATCAACACAATTATAATGGGGTATGTATTTTGCAAACAAGATGAGGTTTCTGGCAGGAACAGGCACAGACTAATTCATTTGCTAGCACCCGGCTCACCATTCCACAATCTAGAAAGAGAGCTGGAAACTCTTCATTTGGCTATTTCTGGACCACATAATTTGAAATGGGCATGGGCTCAGTAGCATAGCCAGGATTTCAGTGTGAGGGGGCAAAGCCACATTTGTCAATTTTTTGTCCCATTTTTAGTCATTTTATAGACACTTTACTCTTTGCCGTCCCCATTTTATCCTCCAAAATTTTCTCCAGTGGCAGCCCCTCCCCCCCGCTCCCCCTGGCTACCGGCCTGACTATGCCCCTAAATGGGCTTCCGGTAGCTATCAGGGAATCAATGTCTGTGTCCTCGGTTCCAAAGCACAATGTTTAGATATTTCACAATAGGTTTAGCCACTTTGAAAGTGACTTTGTCACTATCTGGCTATCCCTGCCAGGGGTTCTCTTGTCCTTTGTTTAAATTGTTCCTGGTTAAGGCATGCCATCTCTCTATTTTCTCCAACATGGGTCAATTCAATTTCAATTTCTTGCTTTATGACCTTCCATGGCTTACATTTTTATATCTTTGCATGTGTAATTTATATATTTATGTGTAATTTTGATATTGTGCAATATTTTATATGTATATGTGTCTTTTTGCTGGCAAATAAAATGATATGATATGATATGATATGATAATACCCTCAAAACAACAGATGCGCAGTCATTAACCTCTAAACACAACATCATGAATAATGATGTCTCATTATGTCATATATCATAATAGTGTTATGTAAGTTATCAAGGAGAAGACATTGAAGAAATTTGATTGAAATGTGCATTGCAGAATAACTCCAGCTAGAACCAATGGGTGCTTCGCCTACAGGATCTCATCAATCTGTAGACAAATGCCATGCACATAGTTATTCCACACACCGTCTTCACTAAGTAAATAATTATTTTGTATAGGCAGGAAACGATCGAACCGGTCTATAATGCTCCGCCAGTTGCAGAGAGTCACAAAATAACTCAGCGCGGTAAGCGATTGGTATTGGTATCTCATTGGCTAAAACCCCTGCTAAAAACTATCGCTATTATAGCTTAGCGATCATGTTATTAATCTAGCTGTTTGAGTTGTCCTTCAAAATATCCATGGAAGATTGATTATTCAGTTGTAGAATGTCGGACAATAAAGCTTGTATTTACACAGTCTCTATAGAATTGATATCTCAATGAATTGTCCAAATCGACTCGCATTTCTGAAGCACCTATAATTGGATTGATATGAATTGTGTGACCAAACCACGCTCCTGTGCTTTAGGCCTGTGCTTCAAACCACGATCCTGTGCTTTAGGCCTATGCTAGCTGGTGTGTTTACTATTGATATGATAAAATCTCAAATCCTTGAATATATTTTGTTATTTTTTTCATTTGAACAAGACTTTTTAAAGGCTTGCATATGTGTTGAAACAATCTGATAACCTGTACTCTGCATATTGAATTTCTTGCTTGCGTCTTGAAATCATAAACTGGCAAAAAAATTAAATTTGCTTGAGTTAGAAACGTGAAAAGGGTAATGAGCATGTATGCAGATCGCAGCAGAGCATGCGTATATGTGTAGTGGAAAAGAAAAGTTATGTATCTATTGTACCAGTGGTGTTCATACAGGTACAGATGGTGTGTTATACTTTGCCTGGAGTGCTTGACCTTTTATCTCGAAACTATTCAACCACGGCGGAACAAAATCGTCATACCGTGCTGTTGAATAAACTAGTGGTTCGCCCTACTATCATGGCGATTTCTGACACGAAGGTATAGGGATGGTGACACTGTCCCAGTGAGTGGTTGCATTTACAGTGGACATTCATCCGATTTTGTTCCGTTCCTTTGAAATTACTTGGTTCTTTTTGCCTGTAAACATTTTTTTCTCTATTTCCTACAGGCCATCTGGCCTTGGTTCTTTTTTATCATCGCTGGCTCAGCTGGGCTTATAGAGTTTATCATAGCCATATCATCTGCTGCATACTGCTGTAAAGGTGCTTACTGCTGTAAGTGTTGCTGGTCTTGTTGTTGTGATTGTTGCTGTGGACCAGCTGCTGTCCAAGACACAATGACAGTAAGTTAGTTACTGCAATACGCTGGCAAGTGATGTAATAATCAGATTAACTACCATAGTAATAGGTGAAAACAATTTTTGAATACATTGCGCTGCACTACAAGTAAACTGAGCTCAAAAAGAAACTTATAATTTTTTACAACTTGTGAATAACAAGGTCATATCTTAAAATACTGTCAATCAAAATGAACCAAACTTACACACAGGATTACCTTAATACTCTACTCAAAACACATGTCAGTAACCAAGCAGTTGTCCAACTGACACAACAGCAAAATGCACTGTCATGGGACACCTTCCTGGACTTCCTTCACTTTCACAGCCCAACAGTTGGCACCCAGGACAAAAAAAATCTGTGAGAATGCACACGTAAGATCCTTGCACAGATGATAAAACGGTGCTGCTTTCTGCTTTTCATACATTTTTTTCATGAAACAGGGCTGGGCTGTGAATGTGGTCCAGGAAGCTGTCCCATGTCAGTGCATTTTGCTGGTGTGTCAGTTGGATAACTGCTTGGTTACTGACATGTGTTAAGAGTAGAGTATTGAAGTAAATCTGTGTGTAATTTTGGTTCAATTTGATGGACAGGATTTCAAGATATGACCTTGTGAAAAATTATAAGTTTCTTTTTGAGCTCAGTTTATGTTGCAATCATCACATGTGTATGTCTGCAATCATAGATTGAATACAATACCGGTCTTTTCAAAGATACTACATGTAATCTTACAGGTGCGAGTGATCAGCATTATAGGGTTCAATGCAGAGGTACAGCGTGAACGTACCAGTGCAGCGGTATATTCAAAAATTGTTTTCACCTATTGCTATGCTAGTTAATCTGATTATTACATCACTTCGCCAGCGTAGACTTATGGATAGCAATCAGCCCTGCCCAAGTCATATATACTAAGGAAACCGCCGTGGGTACAGGGCATTGATCTTGTTTACTTGTCACCTATGTTCTCATTCCTTTCTATCTCCAATAATATATATTCTAATAATATCCTTGTCTTTTCCCCTACCATTTAGGTGCAGTATGGACACCAATCAAATCCTAACACTGAGTCCAACCACATCTACCAGTCCAATACGCCATATGAAAACCAACCAAGTACACCATACTATCAAGGATTCAAGTAATATAGAATAGAAACACAGGGGAGGGTCCCAATAGAAAGGGTGGTGTGGGAATTCAAATAATATAGAAACACAGGGGAGGGGTCCCAATAGAAAGGATGGTGTGGGGATTCAAGTATTAGAAACACATGGAAGGGGTCCCAATAGAATGGGTGGTGTGGGGATTCAAGTAATATAGAAACACAGGGGAGGGGTCCCAATAGAAAGGGTGGTGTGGGGATTCAAGTAATATAGAAACACAGGGGAGGGGTCCCAATAGAATGGGTGGTGTGGGGATTCAAGGAATATAGAAACACAGGGGAGGGGTCCCAATAGAAAGGATGGTGTGGGGATTCAAGGAATATAGAAACACAGGGGATGGGTCCCAATAGAATGGGTGGTGTGGGGATTCAAGTAATATAGAAACACAGGGGAGGGGTCCCAATAGAATGGGTGGTGTGGGGATTCAAGTATTAGAAACACATGGAAGGGGTCCCAATAGAATGGGTGGTGTGGGGATTCAAGTATTAGAAACACAGGGAAGGGGTCCCAATAGAATGGGTGGTGTGGGGATTCAAGTAATATAGAAACACAGGGGAGGGGTCCCAATAGAAAGGGTGGTGTGGGGATTCAAGTAATATAGAAACACCGGGGAGGGGTCCCAATAGAATGGGTGGTGTGGGGATTCAAGGAATATAGAAACACAGGGGAGGGGTCCCATTAGAAAGGATGGTGTGGGATTCAAGTAATATAGAAACACAGGGGAGGGGTCCCAATAGAATGGGTGGTGTGGGGATTCAAGTAATATAGAAACACAGGGGAGGGGTCCCAATAGAATGGGTGGTGTGGGGATTCAAGGAATATAGAAACACAGGGGAGGGGTCCCAATAGAATGGGTGGTGTGGGGATTCAAGTAATATAGAAACACATGGAAGTGGTCCCAATAGAATGGGTGGTGTGGGGATTCAAGGAATATAGAAACACAGGGGAGGGGTCCCAATAGAAAGGGTGGTGTGGGGATTCAAGGAATATAGAAACACAGGGGAGGGTCCCAATAGAATGGGTGGTGTGGGGATTCAAGGAATATAGAAACATAGGGGATGGGTCCCAATAGAAAGGGTGGTGTGGGGATTCAAGTAATATAGAAACACAGGGAGGGGTCCCAATAGAAAGGGTGGTGTGGGGATTCAAGGAATATAGAAACACAGGGGAGGGGTCCCAATAGAAAGGATGGTGTGGGGATTCAAGTATTAGAAACACATGGAAGGGGTCCCAATAGAATGGGTGGTGTGGGGATTCAAGTAATATAGAAACACAGGGGAGGGGTCCAAATAGAATGGGTGGTGTGGGGATTCAAGTATTAGAAACACATGGAAGGGGTCCCAATAGAATGGGTGGTGTGGGGATTCAAGTAATATAGAAACACAGGGGAGGGGTCCCAATAGAATGGGTGGTGTGGGGATTCAAGTATTAGAAACAGATGGAAGGGGTCCCAATAGAATGGGTGGTGTGGGGATTCAAGTAATATAGAAACACAGGGGAGGGGTCCCAATAGAATGGGTGGTGTGGGGATTCAAGTATTAGAAACACATGGAAGGGGTCCCAATAGAATGGGTGGTGTGGGGATTCAAGTATTAGAAACACATGGAAGGGGTCCCAATAGAATGGGTGGTGTGGGGATTCAAGTAATATAGAAACACTGGGAGGGGTCCCAATAGAATGGGTGGTGTGGGGATTCAAGTATTAGAAACACATGGAAGGGGTCCCAATAGAATGGGTGGTGTGGGGATTCAAGTAATATAGAAACACTGGGGAGGGGTCCCAATAGAATGGGTGGTGTGGGGATTCAAGTATTAGAAACACATGGAAGGGGTCCCAATAGAATGGGTGGTGTGGGGATTCAAGTATTAGAAACACATGGAAGGGGTCCCAATAGAATGGGTGGTGTGGGATTCAAGTATTAGAAACACATGGAAGGGGTCCCAATAGAATGGGTGGTGTGGGGATTCAAGTATTAGAAACACATGGAAGGGGTCCCAATAGAATGGGTGGTGTGGGGATTCAAGTATTAGAAACACATGGAAGGGGTCCCAATAGAATGGGTGGTGTGGGGATTCAAGTATTAGAAACACAGGGAAGGGGTCCCAATAGAAAGGGTGGTGTGGGGATTCAAGTATTAGAAACACAGGGAAGGGGTCCCAATAGAAAGGGTGGTGTGGGGATTCAAGTATTAGAAACACAGGGAAGGGGTCCCAATAGAAAGGGTGGTGTGGGGATTCAAGTAATATAGAAACACAGGGAGGGGTCCCAATAGAATGGGTGGTGTGGGATTCAAGTATTAGAAACACATGGAAGGGGTCCCAATAGAAAGGATGGTGTGGGGATTCAAGTAATATAGAAACACAGGGAAGGGGTCCCAATAGAATGGGTGGTGTGGGGATTCAAGTAATATAGAAACACAGGGAAGGGGTCCCAATAGAATGGGTGGTGTGGGAATTCAAGTAATATAGAAACACAGGGGAGGGTCCCAATAGAATGGGTGGTGTGGGGATTCAAGTAATATAGAAAGACAGGGGAGGGGTCCCAATAGAAAGGGTGGTGTGGGGATTCAAGTAATATAGAAACACAGGGGAGGGGTCCCAATAGAAAGGGTGGTGTGGGATGTGTGGCTAAGAAGAGAGGGTAGCATTTTCTTTCTCTAAGGCAATAAAAAAAAAGTCTGTCTCAGACACCCACACGCATTGCTATGTGAACTTCAATTAACGATTAGCACTATGCATTGGCCATAAAATTCTGGGTTTTTTTTCCATATGTTCAATTATTTTTTGATATTTTCAGTGTCATATCATATCATTGTGTATTATATTTCTGTTGTTGAATATAACAAAGAATATAAACATTGTGCCTTGACTGTAAAAAAAAAATCGTATAGGACTACTTAACTCATTAAAAAAAACCATGGCACCAAATGTGTTTGAGACAGTCTTCCCTTTTTTTTTAGGGGCCTAACCTGATTTGTTTGCTATATTTGCAATGTTAACATATATCGCAACTTAACATGCTTAAATTGAATCAGCCAAATGTGTTCACATTTGTAGGTCAACAGCAATTTTGACAAAGCAATGAGGACATTAAGTCCCAGCCAAAATACTAGTATCCAGTTCAGGGTTTTCTTTAACGCACAAAACACGCCAGTATTTACGCGTTCAGGCACTTTTCTGACTCCTTCAAATCCCTAGTTCCAAAGTCCAATGCGTATAAAATCTTGAAAACGTACGCGTTCAGATATTGCAAGAATTGAATAGAGAAACACCTGATATTGTGTATTTATTCTCGGCTTTTGGCATTTAGGACCTATAGGCCTACTCCCGATATGTAGGACAACGAAAGGCTTTATGGACCGGCATTTCACAATTTTCAGCTTTTCAACTGTTCATATTTAAATTTTACACAGTAATAGTGCCAAAATGGTCCACCAAATCGCTTCAATTAGGTCTTCATTTTGCAAAATTTTCCAAGTTCTAAGGGGGTTACATCTCCCTTCGTAGTTGATAAACAAATGGCCACTTTCACTTCTGCTAGCTTCTGCTTTCGACATTTGCCAATTTATGTTTAACACAATTTATAGGCCTACCATAATAGGGAAAACTTGTCATCCACGAAAGACTCCATGGACTGCTCATTTCACAAATGTTCGGCTTTTTTAAACTAAAATTTTACACATTAATATTGCCAAAATGATCCACCAAATTGCTTCAATTAGGTCTTCATTTGGCAAAAGTTTCTTACTTCTCAGGGGGAATCTTTAAATGTTATTATTTTCTTCTAAAATTTCCCCCACCCCTTCTGACTGCTCTAGATCCGCCACTTCTCCAAACAGTGGCGTAGATTTCTTTTTGACTCGGGGGGGGGGGGGTGGCTTGAAGTATAGTGAAACCAGCACCTTTTGGAGAAAGAATAAGTTTATGGTACAACAAATTTTGCCATTTTGAAGCTTAACTGTTGAAATATGGTGCAAAAGTGGAATAAATTATGCAGAAGCGCAAAAAATATGCACTTTTGGGGCTAAAATGGCCAAATATGAGGTTAATTTGGTCAGAAACCCACATACAGGCGTCAACATTGGGGGATGATTGTATGGACCATCTCCCTGGCAAAATATTGGGGAGATTCCCCCCCACCATCCCAATCCGGATCTACGCCTATGGCTCCAAAAAACACACATATTGTTAAAAATGTCTTCAAAAATAATATTATAAAAATACCCCTTGGGCAATATTTTGACTCCTTCAGAGGAAAAATTCACAATTGAAAGGGTCAACAAAATTTGAAAATACCCTTCAGCAAAATGCTTAAAGAAACCCCTGATCCAGTTGGATGTGTCACTTTGAGGGGAAATATAATGTAGAATGTACCATGGTCCAAATTAGAAAAATAAACAAAGGGACCACTTATATTAGGGGTATACATGTGTGAAACAGTTATAATATTAACATTCAAAATATGTTTCAAACTTGCTGCAAAGCTGTATAAGAGAAATTTTCTCAAAATGTGAAGTTGTTGATATTTTGCATTGAAGCTCAAAATCTCATTTGACAATTTCTGGGCTCATTTGTGTTGGATGGCCACAATGTTCGTTAAAATTATGTTCAAACTTCAATTTCTTGTATATAATGTTCAGTTACATTTTCCTATGTATCCTTTAATTTGTATTTGAATTATACTATTTTGGATGAGAACCATACTAGATCATTAAATGTAAAAACATATTTGCATCTTTTGAATACAGGATCATATAATTATGATCATGAAATTTCAAAAGCTTATAAACGCTATTATCAAACTTTTTGTGTTAATGCTACCAACATCTGTCCTAAAAATGCGAGACTTTAATTGACACCTTAATTAAGTGAATGCCGAGCAACTCTCACCTCAAGCTTAGTAAAGTATTTTTTGAAACAATGATCAAAAGTAACACATTTTCTTGCCAACATATTCTTTTATCATTTCTTTATATTTGACCAGATATTTTGGCCTATATCGCAAATTAAGAAAAATGGATATAGTTTTTGTATCTGAACTCTTGAAATATCAATTGTAAGATACATGATGATGAGGCTCACTCTGTTATTTTCTTGCCAACAGGCCTTGTCTTTTGAAATATCCAGGAGTGCTACAAATCACACTCCTCAAACCATTTGGGAGTGCTGTCGGAGTGCTAAAAATCACAATCCTCAACACATTAACACATTTTTTTTAGGAGTGCGATTGACTTGGGGTCATTTAAGGAGTGCGGAGGAGTGTGATCGCACCCACACTCCTCAAAAGACAAGGCCTGTGCCAAACTGTATATATTGCAAATATGAATTCCACCAATTGTATTGTAAATACTTGATTTATAATTACTTGCTTGTAATTGTGATATCATTATTGTATTACGTTTTGAGTTTGTGTGCCATACTTGATTTGTAAACTCTTATAGTGTTTTGTACATATGAAAAGTAGATCTATTGCAATATTTAATTTTGTATCATCAAATAAAAAGAACTGTTAATGACTAATATGTGTTTTCCTTGTGTAATGTATGGCTGTACCTTGTATCTACAAGCTTTTTAGAACCATTTTATATGATGGTTCTTTAAGAATAAGAATTCCCTCTGAAATATATTGTTTAAGACATAAACTATTAAACTCAACCCTTACTACTATTATACTCCTGCATATGTTGGCAGTTTGTTAGTTTCATAGGCTGTGACACAGACTACTCTGGAGACCTGAAGTGATGAACCAAGGCTCTTGTCACACCAAATGCAGTGGCATTGCCAGGGGGTGCAGTTGCCCCCCATGAGAAGTCTTGTCCCCTCCTCCTCCCCCTGATGCTGGCCATCCTGATGTTTAAGATTTTAGGCCTTTTTTGTACTTTTTAGCTCATTTTCTTTACCATTTTGGTCAAAGTTTTCCCCCCGTAAAAATTGGTTTGTCCCCCCCCCCTCTGAAAAAACCAAATGTTAAAAAAATGGACCATTTTGACAATTGTATGAGAGAAATCACAAACAGTTGTAAATTAATATGCGACTATTATATTCAAGCTTGATACACCAGGCAAGAATCCAGGCATGGGCACATTGCCCCCCCCCCTTTTCAAGGGTTTTTTGCAATTTTGTTGGGAAAAAAATAAACCTTCTTTGTTTTGCTTTTCATTTTAAGACCCCCGCCCCCCACCTCTCTCTCTCTTTATTAGGAAGGTACAAAATCTATAAGAGCTACAGACAGATCTCAAGCTTGACGGTTAATATTTCTACAGGTGCAACATTTGAGTAAAATATAAAGCAAATCTAAGGTGGTCAGGTGGGAGACCTCCTTGATTTGGTATGGATAGACCCTAGATTGTTTTTCTTTGATGCTATATAATGTACATGTACATATATAGTGCATGCTAAATGATAATCTGTATTTGTTTTGTCTTTCTTAGTGCAACTGTCTGCTTTGTGGAGAGTTAGGCAAAGCTAGCATGTAGTGGGATGTATATTCTTTAGCACATGAATATGTTTTCCCTGCGATTGCTCTCAAGAGATTCCATCAGTTATTTTAGGCACAAAATAGACTTCTCCGTAGTCCACTTGCCCATTGTGCATGCTCTGGCATAAAACTCTTATTCAGTTGTATTAATTTGTGTACAATTGTATATTTTCACATCTGATCTTTTCAGTCTGTTTGTTAGCTTCCCATGTGGACTACTGACTTTGGATTGCAGTTAACATGCTTTTAAACAGTTGGCTATGGAAAGATTGTCAAATTTCTGGCCTAAAATTGGCCATGATGTAATGCATCTATGATAAATGGACCTGGCTTGTGATTGGTCGCCCAGATCTCATTACGGTTTAAATCCTCCGGGCACATGCCATTACCATTAACTACATCGTACACAACTATCTGTGGAATTTGATATATAGGTAAATCAATATACAGGGGGAGTATCCGAGTATGGGTTTCAAAATAATTAACCCTAGCCAATCACATTTGAAAAACATACTCCCTCTGTGGAAGATGTTTTTTTAATCTTCCACAGGGGTATGGCAGATTTTAAATGAAATGCTTTGATTGTTATTTTCAGGATCATCAGATGAAGATGTTGGAGTGTGTGATGTTGATGAAGAAGAGAAAAGTAGACGATGACAAGATGATCAGTGAGCCACCATTGAAACAACAGAGAACACAGGTCAGTTGGACATCTTCATAACCTGAATATTTCTTTAAAAAAATATAATCTTGAATAAATTCATCAGTGGTATGCTTTACTAAACTTTATGCATCATCTTAAAGGAAGTGTCCGGCAATCACAACATTATGTCTTATATTTTAGAAAAATAATTATCAATAATTATTTAAAACAAACTCATATTAACCATAAAAACGAACAAAAACAGCAATCTCTCAACACACGATATTCAAAATCCCCGCGCCGACATTTTCTAGAGCAATGACGTCATGGTTATTTGTGCTCATTTGTCGTTAGGCTTCATTGAATTATTAGGACGTCATTGCTCTAGACAATTTCGGCGTGGGAATTTTGAATATCGTGTGAGTTTCTAACATATAAGACATAGTATTGTGATTGCCGGACACTTCCTTTAAGTTTCAAAATCCATTGGATACGATGCATCAAAATTCAATTTCACAAAGGACATGGGGGAGTATATAACTTCACTTTACAATGATTTACATGTACTTAGTGAAATTGGTCTGTGGTCTGTAATGCACTATTACAATTCTTGGCGCAGTCCTTGAGCTTGCTGATGGGTTCCTCTTATCTTATTTAGCCATGTGTGAAAAGAATCCAGTTACACCAGGGTCACACAATAGGTTATTACAGGTGAAATACATACACCCCCTATGGAAGACATAACCTTCATCTTCCACACAGGGAGTGGAAATTCCAAATGGGGTTACCTAAACGGAATACTCCATTTGAAATCTACACCCCTATGTGGGATACTAAGGTCTCATAGAGGATGTACTCCTATGCATTTCAACTGGAATAGCCCAATGGATTTTTTTTTCTGGCCAGTGAACGAGGTGCAGATAATTTCATGACCTGATTCACTTTAATAGACAATCAGGACCCACTTCAGTATGTACAATGTATGTACAAGTTGCATGGGTAAAACAGAGTGAAACAATTCTCAAGGTGTATAATAAAAGTTAGAGATAGTAAGCTACATGTAGTTGTAAGAGACCAGAAATGGGTTGAATATTAATTGGTAACATGATTCCATTGTTTTAGGAATCATGATACTAATTACCAATGAAGAACCAAATCATAAACAGATTAAGAGTCATGAATAATTGATAGCTTGCTAGGTAGCACCAACATTCTACAAACAAAGAAGGCCAGTAGTGCTAACCACTTCATTATCATATGAATGATCATTTAAGATCAGTCTAAACAACCAGTTGTGATTCCTCATGATATGAGCAAAGAGGTAGTCAGACCTCCCAAAACATTCATAGAAATAGGCCCAGCAATCATAATAGTGTGTTTACCAACAATCATCTTAAGTGGCCTCTTATCATATTAATGAGAGAATGATCATTATGCTTTAGAAACTTAGTTTGGAAATGCCCAGAGAGTTGGGGCTGCCTGGAAGATCTAGTGGGCAGTCGATCTTTGATCTCAGCACTGAACACACTCATACCAATGAGCCTCTCTATTAACCGATATATATTAACAAGATCATTAAAAGACATTAACAGGTGAATCAAATATATATTGTGTCGCCTTTCATCATTGTCTCAACATTACATTACTATGGACCCATGCATGTTGAAGGAAATCAGCCTTCAACATATAGTTTGCATCTGACATCACCTGTCAATCAAACTCATAAACAGTTGGTTTATGATTTGTTGTGAGGATTGAAATTTTAGAATGCAACAATAAAACAGCATGCCCTATGGTAAGTTTTTCACCTTCAAACTTTCTTTCTTGAAGGCATCATGTCAACAATGTTTAGTAAAGTTGCTTTTTGGCTTGTAGAAATACCGACCGACATCTTTCACTATTTTCTGTGATTCTGTTTGTCAGATTAAGGCACCAGATGACTCATCCTCCCTTTTACATGCTACTACAGTTTGATCAGCTCGTAATATGAGGGAATTGTTAGGCTTTAACCACTCCCGCCAAAAAAGTAGACCCACGTTAAGAGTGATGCAGTTGGCTTGTCTGGTCTGTATTGTGCGTATTAAATGAAGTAGACAAAGTATAGGACATGAATTAAAATTTGTGATATTTCTGGTGAGTTTTCACAAGACACTTCTCGAAATGAAAATAGTTGATATTAATCTGCGATGTTATAAGACCCGCCTATTACGAGCTGATCAATCACAGGCTGTGGGGAGTTCGATTTACAGGATGATGGTCAGACACAACTTAGGTCGTGTTCTCACTACAGACATGGGGTCTCGTACCTAGGTCCGAGTCTACATACAAGTGGACTCAGTCCACATTGATTTCGCGTTCTCACTAGCACCAAAATCACACCAAAATGCTGATGTAGGATCGACTCCACTTACCCGGATGTTATAATATCAAGCACGTCGAGGCATGGCCATGACGTCACAAATTCTGTTGCAATGCATGTTTTGAGCCGAACTCACAGCACAAATCAAACTTTACGATAGTAGACTATCAATTTTAGCGAATTTTGAAAGATCATGTTTTATTTACAGGCCCCTGATATATTTCTTCAATCTATGAATATGTTATTTTGTTATATGTATTTGGAAAGATCTGAAATAAACAGCTAGTCTAAAAACTGTTATTTTATATTGGGCCTATACGTGTAAAATGAGAGAAATACATCGGGTTGTTTAACTGATTTTGGTCAAGCACGCCGATTCACACGCAACACAAATTTTTGATTGGTAATTTTAACTCAGTCTAGCAAAATGTACACCTCAAAAACGATTCATATTAAACCTGAATATCCTTTTGTACTATCCAATAAAGCCCAATGTCTTTTTGTTTAATTCTGAAACTGGATAAAATCTGTATCTTGCAGCGATGCCGTTGTTTTCACAATGCACAAGAAGCATGCTGCTCATCAAACTACGGCAAGCATCTCGAACGAACGCCGTGTATTTTCCCCTTGACATTCCGCCGAAAAAATAAATGTTGTAAATTACATGAAATAAAGCCTGTATAAATTTGTTCTATAATACCAGCTATGAATTTTTAAGTTGAAAATGCATGTTTAAATTTTATCATGGAAAATTATATAATGTAGACATGTATAGGCCTATAGTACAACGACGGCCGTCAAGGTTGTGCATTTCCGGTATAAGTGGATCGAGTCCACTTGTAAACGAAGTTCTCACTATGCTGTTTGATACCACGCCCCAGGTACGAGATCTACCTCAATGAGGTGGTCTCGATGCTACATCCTGGATGTAGGATCGAAACCACTTATTTCGCGTTCTCACTATGCTTGGAAGTGGACTCGATGTAGGATCGAGTCCACGTCCTGGTATCAAACAGGCATAGTGAGAACGCGCCCTTAGTTTCTTTATCTCATAACCCATTCAGCACACAATCATTTACTGTGTCTATATCGGCATGCTGGTCCAGGGCAAATTTGATGTGATCAGCCAATGTTGAAGTGATTACTGTGTTGTGTTTTTGTTTACATGTTTACTTTTGTTGTTTGCAGAAAACATTTGAAGCAACCAACCCATCTAAACAGGCAGCAAAAGAAGCAGAGCTACATAGAATCATGGACCAATCTCAAAACATGCACCACATGATGGTACCCAATTATGAACAAGGCATTCAACATCATCCTTGTCAACAGCCCTACCCAAGCATTACTGAGCCACGGTGGAATCACATCACACCAGGGACAGCCATGATAACTCAAAATATGCTGTATACTCCACCGCAAAATGTATCAGGGCAGTTTGCACCCCCTCAACAAATAAATGATTATCGTGGGCCACCTCAAAATGCATACGGACAGTGTGCACTACCTCAAAATGTGTCAGGACATTTTGCACCACCTCAAACTGTACATGAACCATGTATCCCACCTCAAAATATACAGGGACAGTGTGCACCATCTCAGCATATACAGAGACAGTGTGCACCACCACAACATACACAGGGACAGTTTGTACCACCACAACATATACAGGGACAGTGTGCACCACCTCAAAATGTACCAGGTCAGCATGCACCACCTCCAAATGTATCAGGACAGTTCACACCAACTCAAAATGTACAAGGACAGAGTGCACCACCTGTTAATGTACCAAGACAGTTTGCTCAACCTCAAACTGTACATGGACAGTGTGCACCACCTCAAAATATGCTTGGACAGTATGCACCATTTCAAAATGGACAGTATGCTTCACCTCAAAATATACATGGACCATGTACCCCTGCTCAAAATATTCAGGGACAGTGTGTACCACCTCAAAATGTACAAGGACAGTGTGCACCCCCTCTAAATATGCAGCGACAGTGTACGCCACCTCAAAATGTACCAGGTCGGCATGCACCACCTGCAAATGTATCAGGACAGTATGCACCACCTCAAAATATGCATGGACCATGTACACCAGCTCAACATATGCAGGGACAGTGTGCACCATCTCAACCTATACAGGAACAGTGTGCACCACAACATTATGCACCCGGTCAATTTGCACCCCCTCAAAATGTACAAGGACAGCATGCACCCCCTCAAAATATGCAGGGACAGTGTGCACCACCTCAAAATATGCAGGGACAGTGTGCACCAACTCAAAATATGCAGGGACAGTGTGCACCAACTCAAAATATGCAGGGACAGTGTGTACCACCTCAAAATATGCAGGGACAGTGTGCACCAACTCAAAATATGCAGGGACAGTGTGCACCAACTCAAAATATACAGGGACAGTGTGCACCCCCACAAAATGTACAAGGACCGCAAAATGTACGAGGACAGCATGCATCCCTCAAAATGTACAAGGACAGCGTGCACCCCCTCAAAATGTGTATGGACAGTGTGAAACATCTCAAAATGTACCAGCACAGTTTGTCCCACCAGCTCAAGGTTTGTATGAACAGTCTTTGACACAGGTGCCCCCTCAATCATCTGGACCAATGTCATCAATACAGCATCAACAGCAGGGTAATCAGCAGTATTGTCAGCAACAGTTTCAGTATCCACTGCCTCAGCATCAGCTGTATCATAGGGACAATCAACAGCAACCACCACCTCAATCTCTTTATAATCAGCAATACTATCAGCAACAATGTCCACCTCAACATCAACATCAGGGACTACAGCAGGAAATGCGACCATCAGCCCCACATTGTCCATATCCACATCATTCTCCACCACCCTTTCTTCCAGGACCATCACTGCCACCTCAAGCACCCCCACTACCCCCCTCACCAGTAGACACAAAGCCACCATTACCCTTATCCCCTTGTGCTCAACACTCATCAGGATTCAGTCTGGATGACATTTCTGGGCATGTAAACTCCAGTACTAAAGGTAAGTCATTGGCTATTTCAGTTGAAATCCACACACCCTCTATGGAAGACATGACCTTCATTTTCCACACAGGGTGTGTGAATTTCAAATGAGAGATTCCATTTTGAACACCCCTATGTGGGAGAGAGTAAGGTCATGTCTTGCATAAGGGTCATGTGGATTTCAACTGAAATAGCCTATTATAAAATGTATTATAAAACTAATATTATTTGTGAAAGTAAAATTTTACATAAAACTTTATTCTGTTTATTGTAGCAAACTCACATTGTGATGACAGACAAGCTTAAGTTTAGAATTCAAGCTGCTATTCAGCTAGCCAGGTCTTCATCAGGTCAACAGCCTAGCTTTGTTTGTAAAGATATTTCTGTTGGTGATACTAAAAGTTCTGTTTCTGTAGACAGGTGTTTGGGTTTTAAAGCCATTCTTTAATTGATTGCTATGAATAGAAAAGATGGAAGATATAATTTGGTTCCCTAGAGTTTGGTAGCGACGTATGTGCGTATTTCTCTTGCAGCAGTTAGACGGGCAGAGCGTACACGCACACATAGAAGGGTTGTTTGTCGGCACGCTTGCGGTGCAAACACAAAAAAGGTTTACGCCACTACCAAACCTGAGGTGAACCAAAATATAGCCACCTCCTAGTACAACCAACAGCAAAGGAAAGAATATATTCTTTGGCATGATATACAAGATTTACAGGGATGTGAGAGTTACGCGTTTTCGTGAATTTCAGCGTTTTTAGCTTGCCTGCGTCACGTTTTTATTTTTCCGAAACTAAAAATCCGCGTTTTGCTTTTCCCCAATGATTTATACATTATATGTTGTCCGTCCGTCTGTCTTCCATTAATTTAATGTATGAGACTAACTTACGTTGCGTGTATTAAACCTGCATATGAGACTAATTTGCGAAAGATGACCGCATGTATAGAGATCTGTGGTAGGATGTGTAGCATTGTGTAGTATCATATCATATGGCAGCGGTCATCGGACGTTGCCGTTTGGATCGATGTTTTATTTACGACGCCATTGCAGAATTGTTTCATGTGGGTTGTCGAATTGTACCATTTTCAATCGTAACCATCCATCTAAAGTGTGACAACATGTTTACTAAAAAGCACAAGGAATTAAGAGAGGATATATCATGGCTACCAGGATTGTAATTTTGTCGCCAATACTCACATATGTGCAATGAAATATAGCTTTTAATCTTCTAATATTTATGATGAAATACGCACAAATACGGATGGTAGTAGGTAAGCTTTCTATGCGTGCTTCGAACACACTAACGGATACTTGTTTTTTTCCGCATTTTTGGAAAGCTCCACTCGCACCCTGGATTTATCAGTGGCATATTGACCTGGGTATAACTTACTCCTAGCAGAGTACATGTAGCTACAGGGGTGTGATGATGTCATTGATCAAACCTTGTATAAAAAAACTTAAAGAATTGACAAATGTCTAATAAAATTAATCAATTTGAGAACTTTAAGGCAAATATTTGGTCATTTTAGGATAAAAATGCTTAATTTGGTACATCCAAATTTAAAGAGAGTAAACACTGGTAGTAGGGCTTAGCAATATTGCCCCCTTACAATGCTGATAAGTCTTACATGTTCTGGAAACCGGTTTTAATTAGTTATTCACAATTTGTTTTGTTGGTCCATCTTTAGCAATCAAAATGGAGAAGAATGTTGAAACCGGATCAGATATAAAGCCTTCTGTGGAAGAGATTGAGTGTTATATCAAGCAAGAGAAACTAGAGACTACTACTCAAAGTCCTGTAAGAAGACAAGGCAGCAGGGATGCACCACAAGGTAGGGAGAAATTTTGTTGTTGGGCAGGAAAAACCTCCTATGTGCCTGTGGCCCCTGAACATCTTTAAAACAAAAGTGCCAAGAGGTTACATAGGAGGTTTTGCCATGTTCAGGGCCAGTGAGCACATAGGGGTGTTTTTCCCACCCAACAAACATTGGTTTCTGAAAAGCAACAGGTGGCAATGATTGGGAAGTTAATTGAAGTGATGACTGGATCAAAAGCTGATTACTACATTAATCTCTTGGCAACAAAATCCAGATATTGCAGAGATTTGACACTCCTACTCATGTTTTAGCCCAATCCTTATTCAGTTTGGTTCAGGCTTGCCATGTTGTCCTGGCATGTTGCTAATCTTTTATATATCAAACAAATAGTTTGATGTCCGATCATAGTTTATAATACAATATAATAAGCTGCACTGATACAAATTTGACTTGTTTGTCAAAACTTATTCATTTACATCAATGCTGTGTTTGAAATATTACACAGTGTGTTCCACATTATCAAGTTGATACACTGGGATAGCAAAGTGTGATGAATGCTATTTGTTACATTCAAGAAATTGTAAATTTTAAGATTTCAAAGCTGTCTCTGTGTACTTTATCATAAGTGTATTAATATTGTTGGTATATAATTGTACTGCAATTTTTATTATACAGATGCAAGAAAGAAGACAGCAGATGTTGCTCATTCTGCAATAAAGGAAGCAGATAAAACAACAAATGAGCAGAAGAAAAGTACTAGTGAACATCAAGGAAATACCACTGAAGAACATGCTAGGAAAGTTAATTCACCTTACTTTATAGATGACAATAAAATTCAAGGAAGCATTGATACATCAAACCATATGACCATAGCTGATGAAATTGTTGACAGAGCAACTGAGAAAACTCAAACATCTGCTGATCAGCAGAAGGACGGTTGTGAAGAAAATCAACAGGACACTAAAGAACATGGTAAGGAAATTGAAACACTGTGTCCTAAAGTCGCGAATAACATTCAGGGAAATGTTGATACATCCAAACATAATTCTGCAGCTGTTACAATTACTCACAAGGAACCACAGATACATCTGGAAAAAGTTGGTTCTAAAGAATATCATCAAGACACCAAGGACAAGGCCGAGCAAATCAATGCTTTGTGTCCAAAAGATGTCAATAAAATGCAGGAAAATGTTGAGTCAATCAAACGTATTCCTGAAA
The DNA here is from genome assembly GCF_039555335.1 of Amphiura filiformis. NCBI lineage: Eukaryota > Metazoa > Echinodermata > Ophiuroidea > Amphilepidida > Amphiuridae > Amphiura > Amphiura filiformis. The sequence continues at coordinate 61,296,757 of NC_092644.1, read as the reverse complement.
GTGATACAATGACTCATAAGAAATCACAGAAAGCTATGCAACAGGAGAAAACTGGTTTAAAAGGACATCAGCAGGACTCCAAAGACAGTGCCAAGGCAATCAGTGCTTCATGTCCTAAAGATGTGAATAAAACTCGGGAAAATCTTCATCCGTCCAAACATATTTCTTTAACTGATAACATGACTCAAAAAAAACCGCAGAAAGCTATGCAACAGAAGAAAAGTGTTTCTGAAGGACATCAGCAGGACACCAAAGACAGTGCCAAGGCAATCAATGCTTCATGTCCTAAAGATATTAATAAAATTCAGGGAAATGTTGATCCGTCCAAGCATATTTCTTATACTGATAACATGACTCAAAAGAAAGTGCAGAAAGCTATGCAACCAGAGAAAGATGGTTCTAAAGGACATCAGCAGGACAACAAAGACAGTGCCAAGGAAATCAATGCTCCATATCCTAAAGATGTGAATAAAACTCACGGAAGTGTTGATCCGTCCAAACATATTTCTTATACTGATAACATGACTCAAAAGAAACTGCAGAAAACTATGCAACAGAAGAAGGGTGGTTCTAAAGGACCTCAGCAGGACACCAAAGACAGTGCCAAGGAAATCAATGCTCCATGTCCTAAAGATGTGAATAAAACTGTAGGAAATATTGATCCGTCCAAACATATTTCTTTAACTGATTACATGACTCAAAAGAAACAGCAGAAAGCTATGCAACAGAAGAAGGGTGCTAAAGGACATCAGCAGGACACCAAAGACAGCGCCAAGGAAATCAATGCTTCATGTCCGAATGATATGAATAAAACTCGGGGAAATGTTGATCCGTCCAAACATATTTCATTAACTGATAACATGACTCAAAAGAAAACACAGAAAGCTATGCAACAGAAGGGTAGTTCTAAAGGACATCAGCAGGACCCCAAAGACAATACTGAGAATATCAATGCTTTGTGTCCGAAAGATATGTATAAAACTCAAGGTAGAGATGATCCGCCCAAACATATTTCTGAAAACACGACTCAAAAGAAAGCGCAGAAAGCTATGCAACAAAATAAGGATGGTTCTGAAGATAAAGATGTGGATACAGCACAGGGTAATGTTGCTGTATCTAAACATATTTCTGCAGATGATATAAGTATTCACAAGGAACCAAAGAAAGCTAACCATCAGCACAAGGATGGATCTAAAGAATATCATCAAAGCACTAAAGAACATAGAAAGAAAATCAAAGCACCTTATCCTAAACATGTTTATGAAACTCAGGCAAGTGTTGATCTATCCACTAATATTTCTACAGCAGACACAAGAATTCATAAGAAAACACAGAATGATATGCATCAGCAGAAGGCTGGTTATAAAGAAAATCTACAGGACACCAATGCCAAGAAAATCAATGCGTCATGTCCTAAAGATGTGAGTAAAGCTCAGGGAAGCGTAAATACATCCAAACATGTTTCCACAGCTGACAAAAGCTCTCACAAGGAACCAAAGAAAGCTAACAATCGGCACAAGGATGGCTCCAACGAAAATCACAAAATCACAAAAGAACAGGCAAAGAAAATCAGTGCAACTTGTGCTAAACGTGTAAATAAAAGTGTTGATCCATCCACTAATATTTCTGCAACAGACACAAGAATTCACAAGAAAACAAAGAAAGCTATGCATTTGAAGACGAATGATTGTGAAGACAGTCTACAGGACACCAGAGACAATGCCAAGAAGGTATGTGTACCTTGTCCTAAACATGCGACTAAAACTCAGGGTAGTGTTGATCCATCCAAACATAATTCTGCAGCTGAAGAAATTACACGCAAGAAACAACAGAAAGATATGCATCAGAAGGAGGGAGGTCCTGAAGAACATCAACAAAACACTAAAGACAATGCCCAGGAAACCACTGCATGTCCTGCAGATGTGAGTAAAACTCAGGGAGGCATTAATACAAATACTCACAAGAAGACAGAGAAAATTATGCAAACTCAGGGAAGTGATGTGTCGAAGTGTATTTCTGCACATAATAAAATTGCTCACAAAAGAACGAAGGAAACAAAGAAAACTATTCAACCACAGAAGGGTGGATTGAAAAATACTCAACAGGACACCAATGAAAATGCCAAGAAAAGTAATGTACCTTGTCCAAAAGCTGTGAAGAAAACTCTGGAAAATGTTTATAAAGCTCACAAGGAAGCATCAAAAACCAGGGATCAGCATAAGGGTGGTTGTAAAGAAATCCAACAAAACACCAAAGAAAGTACCAAAAAAGATAATGGACCTTGTCCTAAAGATCTTAATAAAACTAGAAGTGCTGACTCGTCCAATGGTATCTCTACATCTGAAAAAATTAATCACAAAAGAGCCACAGAAACAAAGAACACTATGCAACAGCAGGATGCATTGAAAGAAAATCATTCAGATACCAAAGAAAATAAAAAGAAAAGTAATGCACCTTGTTCTAAAGGTGTGAATAAAACTCCAGGAAGTGCTCCATCGACCAAACATGTTTCTAAAGCTGATAAAGTTGCTCACAAGGAAACACCAAAAACTATGCATCAGTACAAAGATGGGACTAAAGAAAATCAACAAAGCACCAAAGAAGGTGCCAAAAAAGTTACTACTGCACTTTGTCCTTGTCCTAAAGATATGATCAAAGCTCAGGGAAGTGGTGATTCATCCAAATGTGTTACCAGAACTGATCAAATTTCTTGCAAAGTAACCAAGGAAACAAAGAAGACTGTGCAGCCACAGAAAGCTAGTTCTCAAGGTAATCAACAAGATACTAAACATTCCAAGAAGCAAGCTGCATCTTCTCATGTTAGTAAAACTCTGGTTTCGGCTTCTGGTGAAATTTCTGGCAAGACAATTTTAAATAATGATCAAGCAAAGCATGATCAACATAGAAAGGTGAAAGGCAATCATCAAGATCGTGAATTACACGTTAAGAGATTTTCTACTCCAAATCCTGAAATTATGGATAAGAATTTGAATGTTACCGCACAGACTTCTGTTGTTGGTGAGATTGCTGAGAAGACACCAAAGAATGAAGATATACCAATTCATGATCAACATAGGAAAAGTGCCAAGAAAGATTTACAAAATAACAAAGAATGTGCCAAGAAATACGATACAACAAAGGCAAAGCAGAAAACAAAGAATCAGCAGAATAGAAATGACAATCAAGAATTGAAAGGAAATACCAAGAAATGTACAACACCTAAACATGTGAACAAGACTACTCAGAGGAAGGATAATTCATCCAAACGTTTATCAGTAGGTGATGGAAGCACTGTGCAAGCATCCAAAGAAGCAAAACAAACAGCAGGTCAAGAGAAGAAAAGTGTCAAGGTTAATGAAGGTATCAAAGAAAATACCAGGAACATAAAACAATCTTGTTCTCCAAATGACGATAAGACGGGGACAAATTTTAAGCATTCCCAGCAGACATCAGCATCTAATGAAAATGCTGACAAAGTGACCAAAGAAGAAACTATATCTGTGGACCAACAGAAGAAAGAAACCAAAGGATATTATCAGAATTCCAAAGATATTGCCGCGAAAATGTCCATACCTTGCCCTAATGATGTGGAAAATGCTGTGGTGACTTTGAATGTTACTTTACAGATGCCGGCTAATAAGACAACGGTGAAAGAAGGTAAAACAGTGCATGATCGAAAAAGAAAAAGTACCACAGCAGACCAACAAAATTCGAAAGAAAGAGCCAAGAAATTGAAAACAACCAAGGAAGAAAACAAAACAGTGATTCAAAAGAAGAAAATTACCATCCAACAATATCTCAAAGATCGCAAAAGTAGTACACTGTCTTCTAAGAGCGAGATGAAATCTTGTGGGACTCCCCATACTACTCCACAGAGTTCTGCAAGCAATAATGTTCCTTCTGAGCCCTCTGAAGCAAAGAAAGCAAAACACCAACAGAAGAATGATGTTAAAGAAAATCAGGAAAAGTCTAAAGATCTAATCAAGAAAATTGATACAGCCAAATGGGGTGAGAAAACATTACATCGGCAGGAGAATGGTGTTGAAGGAAACCAGCATTCTAAATATCATGCCAAGAACATTGATGTGCCTAAAAATAAAGAGAAAACCATGCAACAGGCAAACGGTTTGAAAGAAAAACAGAAAATTTCCAAAGATGGTATCAAGAAAATGAATACAGATGAATATGAGAAAGCAGTACATCGACAAGAGAATGATGTTGAAGATAACCAACATACTAAATATCATGCCAAGAAAATTGAGGTGGCAAAAAAGAAAGAGAAAACAAAGCAACAACAGACAAAAGGTTTAAAAGTAAATCAGGAAAAGTCTAAAGGTCTTATCAAGAAAATTAATGCAGACAAAGGAGGTGAGAAAGCAGAGTCTCAACAGGAGAAAGGTGCTGAAGAAACCCAGCTTTCTAAATATCATGGGAAGAAAATTGATGTGGCTAAAAATAAAGAGAAAACCATGCAACAGGCAAAAGGTTTGAAAGAAAATCAGGAAAAGTCAAAAGATCTTATGAAGAAAATAGATACAGCCAAAGAAAATGGGGAAATAGTGCATCAACAGGAGAAAAGTGTTAAGGAAAATGAGCAAAATTCCAAAGATCAGGCTAAGAACAGTTCTATAGACAAACAGGAAACAGGACAACAACAGAAGAAATCTTTGAAAGAAAATCTGGAAAAGTCCAAAGATGTTATCAAGAAAATTGATACAGTCAATAAAGATGAGAAAACAGTACATCGTAAGAAGAAAGGTGTCAAGGAAAATCGGCAAAATTCCAAAATTCAGGCTAAGAACAGCTTTGTAGCCAAACAGGGTGATGAAACAGTGCAACAACAGAAGAAATGTTTAAAAGAAGATCAAAAATCATACAAAACTGATGCCAAAAAAATTGATAACACTAAGAAGAAAGAGAAAGCAATGGATCTGCAGAAGGAAGATGACCATCCACAAAATTTAGAGAAAATGCCAAGAAAAAAAAATACTGTACCTTATTTTAAAAATGTGACTGAAACTCAGGGAAATGTTGATTCATCCAAATATGATGCTCAGAAGAAAGCAACTACAAAAACTATGCATGCTCATAAGAGTGGTTCTAAAAACATCCAACAAAATTCCAAACAACGTACCAAGATTGTTTCACCTTGTTCTCAAGATATCAAACAAACTCAGGGAAGTACTGATTCTGCCGATTGTATTTTTATATCTGACAAAAAGGATCATACAAAAGCCAAGGATACAAAGAAAATTACATTCATGCAACAGGGAAATTCATATGTAAACTTGCAGATTACTATAGCTGGAGGAACAAATGTTAGTCGAGATGATGATAGTTTGACCAAGCATTCCAAGTCCTTGACTACTCAACATGTTAACACTGAAACTAATATGTCCAATGATAACAGGTCATTAGATATTCCGTCCAAATCACTACCATTGAATGAAGAGTCATGTCAACGTTGTCTTCCGATATCATGTCATAAGAGACATGTCAAAATAGTAGGCACAAAGCTTGATGAGCAACCTGTAATGGGTGAATCAAGTGCCACTCAAGAACTTGTAATTTGTCAATTTAGTTCAAACTCTGCTGCAAGTAAGCTTAAGCGTAAGCTTGATATGATGGGATGCAATATTGCTTCAAATAAGAAACAGTTGAAATCAACGCCTACAGACAACTTAAAAAGAGATTGGAGAGAATCAGACTTGAAGCCTGAATCAAAATCAGACAAGTCGGAATTGACACAACTGGTAGATAAAGATGGAAACAAGCACTACCCGAAGTCACCACAACCACAGGGATGGAAGTCTGATGCTAGTAATGTGATACTGAAGCAGCAAAGACACATGTCTGGATCAGCACGGACACATCCGGACAGGGATATAAATAGGCATAATATGAAAACACAAGCGCATGCTACTATTGCTAGCCCAGAGAGTAAGACAAAATTTTCTCAGATAGAGTTTGATGAAGACCTTAATAAGCTTGAAGATAAAAGTAAATTTGTAAAGGCTCTTAGAACAGGTGAGGCAAAGCAGTGCTCTTTTGTAAATCAACAAAAGACAGATTCAGTTGGAGAGTCACCTCAGTCAGAAGATTCAAGAGAAGTTTGTGACACAACTATGGGAGAGGCAGAATGTGAAAATAAGCAGCCACAGAGAGCACCTCTTAGGCAACAATGTGTAGCTACACAAACAGAAGGTGTCATTGCAACCAGTAAAACTTGTTGTCTGAAATCGGATTCTGTGCAAGAGCCTCCTCAACTAAAACTTGGCATGGATGTAGAAATGGAGAGTTTTAAACCAAATTTTTGTCAAGAACAAGAAAACATTCATTGTAAGAAATCAGCTTCTGTTTCAAAGCCAAACAACAAAGCTCATCCAGGAGTAGGGTTTGATGTGTCAGAACTAGTTGTTGATGTGAATAAGAATATAGTGAATGTGTGTTCCATTCAAGATGAACATGAAGTTGATCATAATCATAAAAGACATAGCACTCATAAGCTAGGAGTTGATACTACAGCTGGCAAAACTGCAGATCAGACAATCACAAAGTCTCAACTCATGCTAGATCCTGAACAAGAATTTAAACCAATGCTGTCTAGGACCTCTGCCAGTCAAAATCAACTAAAACCAAGTCCAGTGCTGGATAATTGTAAAACAGCTGAAAAGAGACAAATTATTCAAAAACACAAGATGGCTGACAATTCAGAGGAGTCTAAAGGTCATTTAACAAGCACAGCTGTGAAGAAATCTAAGATGTCACATAGTTGTGTGCAAGAACTGAACACAAGTAAACTTGAAACTGATGCAAGGAAATGCAAGATGAAACTTGCCTCTTCTCTGCAAAAAACTAACACAACTAGAAAAAGTGAACTCAAAAGCAGTCATAACATGACATCACTGTCTGTGCAAGAGTCTACAAGCAGTAGAAATAAATTAATTTCTCCTGCAATTAAACATCACAGAAAGGTCGAAGTTAATCAACCAACCATGGACAGCAAGTGTGATAGTTTTAGGGTAAATATGGAAAGAAAAGTTTCTGATGAAAGAGATGCAAAACATGAAAAGAGGCGAAAGTTACAAACAATTGTAAAAAAAGAGTTGCATGAAGGAAGAAAGATTGTAGCTGAACTGAATGAAAAGTCAATTAGAAAAGAAGAAAATGCTTTAGAAAGGAAATGCAGAATGATGGAAGTCCATGTGGAAAAATCTTGTGCAAATGTGAAATCAGATGATGCGCTTGACTTTGAAAAATCTTCAGCTGTGAAGACGGGAAATGACCATTCTGTAAAAAGAACACTTGGTGCATTGAAAGAGGAGAATGAATCTGCTTGTTGTAGTGGTGATAGAATGGACATGGCTCATCTGGATATCAAGTTAGAAGATAGTATCACAAGTATGCAGACTACTACACAGACAGGTGAAGATGGGAGGATTAATTCATCATCAGAAGGAAACCAGTCCAGACTGCACACCGAGACTAGTATGTGGACTACTACACAGACTGGTGAAGATGGTAGGATTGATTCATCATCAGAAAGAAACCAGTCCAGACTGCACACAGAGGCTAGCAAAGTGAAATGTGATGAGACAAGTGGTATGAGAAGAAAAGATTCCCCTCTTGAAGGAAATGGTAAGTAAAGAATTAGAAATGTGAGGTGTCACCAATGACGTAGATAAACAGATCGCTGAGCTCGAGTTAATATGTGACATGATCAAAGGGAATGAGTCACATGTCGGCAATTTTCAGTCAAAAGTTTTTTACAGCATTTTCTGGCAGTTGACGAATGAAACCCCCATCAAAATCGGACATCTGGTTACCAAGTTATGAGCAATTTTTCAATGGCTGAAAACAATATGTGATACGATCTGGTCCATGGGGGCCAAAGGAGGCATTTTTGAAAATTGAGTTACTATAATTATTACCTTATACAAACATTAGGCTATCATATACTGAAAACACCAAAGGTCTCGCATACTTGGTTAGTTATGAAGTTTTGTGATGTATATTTTGTTCTGTATTTTATTGTTTTCTACTCCATATTTTTGCCTTTATCTCAATTTCAAATTTGCCGCCTTTTGCCCCTGTGGACCAGATCGTGTCACATGTAAAACAAAAGAATTTGAACACTGTCTTTTCCAATATCTCAAAAGCAATATTAGCGATATCCACCTCATTCTCCTTAATCATGTCACATATTGTCGTTTCATTGAACGTCACACACCCTGAATAACCTGTTATGAAATGAAGGGACCTCACAAAAACAGCACCAAATACTACTAAAATGGGAACTGAATTTATCTGTTTATGTATGGATAAATATAGATAAATGAATTACATATTTAAGCACATTCAACTTCGCTGTGTACCAATTTGTTGCAGCATAGTATTGTTGAATAATTAAGCAAGCATATTCCTAAATTTAGTACATTCATCCTGTTGCCATTGAATAGACACCACAATGGCAAATGCCGCTGATCGTGTTGCAAAAGTGGTATGCTTTCTCTGGCAACACTGACAAAACTTACCAAATTTATAGGATGGGCTTGCTTTCCTTTAATTTAGCAGTAACTGCTTAAAAATGAGGGTACACAGGGAAATTAAATGCATTTAAGTACATAATTTGTTCAACTTTGTCTATCTATACATAAAAGAGTAAATCATTCGGCTAATTTATTAATATTTGGTGCTGTTTTTTGTACATTGTTTTATTTCATAGCAGGCAATTCAGGGTTTGATTTTTAACGAACCAGCAACAAGCAGCCTGCAGTAGACGACTTCATCGGGTCGGCGAGTAGGGGGCTCGTAGCTGGTAACTTTCATGTGATGAATTTTTAATGCTGTATCAAAATCAGAAATGTTTAATTTGTTTGGGCTCTCACAAATTTCAAGCTGTCTACATTGGCACATAGTAAGCAAACATTTTCACACGAGTTTTTTTAACTTTATGAAAACTCGGAAGAATATGGAACTTTTAACTTTTATAGCTCTCTTAAGGTTTATTTGAGGATACAGGTTAAATTACCTTTTACCTTTAAAATTAGACTTTTAAATGTTCAATATTACTGTTAGGGGGCTATCATTTTCTTCAGAAGTGGGATCCCTAATATACTGGGGGGTCATAAATTGTTGGAAAGAAAAATAAGGGGTTATAAAAGTTTTGATGACCAAAATGTAGGGGGTCACAAGTTGACCACAGATAGTGTGTTTATTTTATTCAAAAAGACTGATTTCAATACAATTTTAGCTTGTAGGGTGTAAGTGTATCAGTAGTGGGGGTCATAAAATCTTTGTTGCCGAAATAGGGGGATGCAATTTTATTGATGCCGACTTTTTGTAAATTTTGGCCCCCCCCCCTTATGAAGAAAATGATAGCCCCCTTAACACATTGTTTGGTGATAGACAGTGCTTTAGTTTGCATCAAAGTAAAAATCAGGAAAATTTCATTGATAAATAAATTATGCTCCATCAGCAATGGTCAATCGCACGCCATCTGTAAAGTTGAAGTCCAGTTTAATGAACATTGTATATACTTGAAGGAACATTTGATGCAAGGAATTACACTTCAATTTGTTTTAATGGTCATTAAAGTGCACCTTCATACTGATATAAGTGTTTGACTTCAGTGTTGATTACAGTGCTAGCTCTTTTTGTGTGTCGGTAGATTCACTGGTCGCATTGTTTATCCTGCATAACGCACATGTATTGCATATACGAACATATTCCTTCAAATAATTTTCAGCTGCGATTGATATCATTATACCACATTTGTAAATAAGAGATCCAGGTAGATGTGGTTGTTTTTAAATTGTATAAAGACACTCACAATATTGGTCTCTGAGGACTAGTAAATCAGCGAAACGATGAAATGGTTGACACGAAAGTCCACCTGTCAACATGATAACCTTGTGGTACAGATCTTGATGTTGAACACCTCAATTCAAATCCACAGTTGTCTAGACTCTGAAATATTTCAATTCGTGAAATAGGTTCCGGTGCGTTTCTTGCTTCAACTTTCAATAGTTTGGTATACTGTTTCTGAATTTTGCAGTGTGAGTTAATCGATTGAATGTGGCGTTGTAGCAAGTCTAACACCTGAAATCATAAAAACACATTTACATGCAAACTATATATAGTGCTGTAAAACCATGATGATAAACTTTTACTACTACTACAGAAGAAGAAGAAAAGGAAGAAGAAAAATAGAAGAGGAATTAGGAAGAAGAAAAAACAAGGAGGAGGGGAAAGAGAAGGAAGAACAGGGAGGGGGGAGGAGGGAAGAATAGGCCTACCTGTTCTTTGGCATAAATCATAAAGTGGTTGTATTTCGAATGGAATTCAACCTCTGCATAACTGTATCCTCTGCAGACAATTTCAGTCATGTGGCTCGCCATGTGTCTTGTGTACAACTTATAAAAAAGCGGTCAATCTTGAAGATAGATTAAAGTTTAGAGCCTCCAAATATTATGCAATGTAGTATCTCGGATTTTTGAAAACGGAGTATTTGTTCCCGATTTAGGTTTTTAAGGTCAAATAAAATTGTTGATATCAAAAATGGTGGTGACTTAATTACTATTATTTGCAGAGATATCAGTTATTATTACTTATCAAAGGTCAACAAGCACAATAGATTAGATTGAATAAACCCTATTGGTATAATGTATGTGTAAACATTATAAACTTATCAAATATGATGCATCATGCACCAAAGTTTGAAACATAAAAGCAATGTAATTTTGTTTTTTTGAAATTTTCGATATAATACAAATTTTATGGCAAATTATTAAAAATTGATATTTTTGACATTTACGGGATCGGATAGCAATGTTTGCACTATATTTTTTGTGGGACACAAGAGCACATCAGACATATCAAATTGCATTCTGAATACGAAGAATATCCTTCTGATATCAAAATTTTTTGGTCTTGATGAAGAAAATTAATTCAATTTTGGTCATTTGGGGAAAAAATTGTGTATCTTCAATATGAAAGGTCAAAATGTTCAAATAATCGTCAGCATTTCCTCCCAGCTACATACACTTTAAGTACATATCAGTAGATTTATGAATTTTACTTCGAGGACTGTTTAATATGAAAAATAAAAAATATCAATATTTAATCATTTGCCATAAAATTACTTGATTTTTGAAGGACATTCCTCGTATTCAGAATGCAGTTCGATATGTCTGATGTGCTTTCATGTCCCACAAAAAATAATGGACATCGGAATCTGGAGGTATGAGAATAATTATTCATTGCAACACGTGTGTAAATGCTTCTTTGGCACGCCAACTACTAGCTGCGCAAATGTATTTGCCGAGTGCATCACTCTCTTTATCCGTCGCATTTTTTTTAACACACAGTGCAAGTGATACAAAGCATCGACCCCTGATGCCACAAATTTACTTTGTACTTCTGATTTGATGGACTATAGTGTTGGGCTACACTTTATTGGAACACCCGTTTGTCAACAACAATGAACCAAAATGACAAAAGTTCAATTTTTTCTTTATTTCAGTTTTACAGCCCCAAACTGATCATGTTTGGATAATTGGTGATTTCATCATGGAGAAAGCGTATCTAAGAGCCAAGCAACTAAACAACGGCCATCTTGGTTTGAACAGTATTGATTGGCACACAAGTCCAGATGCATGTCTCAGGCAGAAGTTCCTCAAAAGAAAACTGAAACAAACTGGTAGTCTCCGTCCAAGTTTCATTGTCGTTCATCTTGGTGCTAATGACCTCATGTGTACTGATTACAAGGAGTTTAGTCAAAAAGTTGACTGCTTGATTCAGACTGTTAAGAAATACCAACCACTTTGTCATATAATCTGGTCCAGTATGCCACTTCATTGTCTAAGTAATATCAACTTCAGCATCAAACAAATTGATGCAGCAAGGATTCAAGCTAACAAGATGCTACAAGAACAACTCAGGTTCCATAAAAGGACTCATATGATCTCTTATGATCACATCTTTAAGAGAAGCTGTCGTGCTTTGTATGAAACTGATGGACAGTGTTTGTCACAGAGAGGGGTTGACAGCTTTTTGACTGTATTGGGTACAGCAGTGGGTGCTTTCATGAGGAATCCTGAACTGAAGTACTTTCCAGATATAGAATGATATATTTTGAGGCAGATAGAACTAAAGGACTGTACTGTATTTGCTCCATTAACCACCCAGGGTGCTTAACAAAGTTGAGTGGGCACTTATTTTCCCGCTTATTTTTTATATTGTTTACATAATTGCATAATAATATGGATTTATGTGTTCGATACAATGTGTAGTTGGATCCTGCATAATGATGGAGGAATGTGTGCTTATAAGCGCTTAATTTCATTGGTTCCTGGATGTTATCTATGACTCAGTATAGGATAGTTTGCCATGTCGTTGATGAACACGCTTGCCAAAATAAGATGGCTAACACCCCTGGTAAAGTCATTGTACAGGGTGTCACAGAAAAAATTACAGAGCGAATAAAATTGAACGCAAGTCGAGAAATAGACATCAGAATCAAAAAATTTAAAATGTAACGCATAGCTTAATTTGTTGTGCATCACATACGAAAATTGTATTTGTTTCGGTTGACTGGTTGCGAAGAAATTAACCATTACACAATGCGTGCATCATTGCAGTTCATTCCAAGTTTAATCAACAGGCGCTTTTTTCATACTCGCTCACTGCTTCCTAAAGTTTGTGTATATCATTAAATTTAGTCCACATTATCTATTTTATAATCCGATGGTGTTATGTCATTCATGCTTTCACTGAAGATGATAACAGTTTTTCTGAGAAAGCTTTGATTTCTGCAATTGAAAGCTTTCCAACTTCAATTCTTTATGTTGTACGAATATATTATATTTTAACTTTCCAAAGAACAATCAAGTGCTTATCGCTTTTTTGATACCATGCAACATTAGTTTTAAAAGATTTAAACTTGGCATTACAATTCCTTGGAAATATTCCAAAAACATTATGTGTGTGAGAAATGTTTAAAGCCAGCTGGAATTCTTTATACAATATATTTCTTTATGCAACAGTTAAATCAACATTAACGAAAAAATATATTTACAAGTACCGAGCATCATCTCACATGCAAGCTTTCATTTTCAATATCGTGCAGGTTTTCAAATTTAAATAAAACCTAATTAAATGTTTTGCAAGAAATGGATTGTTTAAAAAGAACGAAAATGATTTCACAGAACAAAATATGAAGCCCATTGACAGTTAACCACTAGTGCAATTTGTGTTGAATGATCTTTCTTTCAAACTTGGAATGAAGTGAATTGATGCATGCATTATGTAATTGCTCATTTCTTCGCGATCAGTCAAACGATTCCATTAAAATTGGCGTATAAGATGCAGAATAAGATGGGCTACACACTGATGTTAAGATTTTTAGATTCTGATGTCTATTTCTCGACTTACATCCACATTCATTCGCCCGGTAATTTTTAACAAAGTTATTTGATTATTGTTGAAATGTTTTATTTTTAATATGCAAAATTAGACAGATAGTTAACTCTTAAAAGCTTGTACATTGTATACCCTTATAGCTTTAATATATAATTTTTATTGTTTTTTAATATCATTAATATTAGTTTTGTTAACACATTGGACCTGCTAGCGGTTTGGCTCTGATCATAGTGAGGATCTAAAATGGACTTAGCCTGATTTGCATTCATTCTTTTTTGTTCTCATAGTGCAAAGTATTTTTCAATACATGGCACTTCATCAGTATTTTGGTAGTACAAATGTTCTGTTGCCTAAACATGACATAAATATATGAGACCAGTGTTCGAAATTTTGGTTGTCCGTTCGCCCGGGACAACCAAAACATGCACCGGACAACCAAAAATAATGCTCTAGTTGTCCGGCGGACAACCAAAGATCTACAGCCAAAAGTCACTTTTTCAGCATGTCAGTTAAATATTTAAGAGTAACTGTTCATAAATTGACTACACTCACTCCACTTTAAGGGTCACATGTAGTTCTTTCAGATTGTGGCAGCTTATGGACAACCAAAAACTTTGGTGGACCACCAGAAATTACAACCTGGTTGTCCGTGGGACAACCCCTTTTATTTTCTTAATTCGGACACTGTATGAGACACTCATCTGATGTATAATGTTAATGCTGTTTTTGAAAAATGCTTATGCATACATGTAAATAAGTCTGTTCCTTTATTTTTGTGAGTCTACTACAGGTACTTTACACTACTATGTGAAATACCTGATTAGGCTAAAAAAATAAAAATAAATAGCTTAATAAATAGCCCAAATGGATGTGAATTGGGATATTGTTTATTTTCTCTACAGTGTGCCATTTCATTCAAGTTTTAAAACAGTTTAGAAGTGTGAAGAAACTGTTTCAAAACCTTTAGGATATAAAAACGTTTAAAATCAACTTTCTGGAATTTCCCAAATTTCCAGTAAAACAATTTTAGGGTTAGTCAGATGAGGACAATCAAACAATTATTTTTTGTTTAATTTTCCTGTGCATTCCATTGTTTTTCTACCTCAAGTGTAACTTTGTATTTAAATATTTAATAATTTAATGGGCTGAAAAATCTTGCTGTGCTTCTATACCAGTATTCATATCAATGCAATGGGCTAGTTGAAATCCATACACATTACACCCTCTATGGAAGACATGAGACCTTAATCGTCCACACAAGGAGTGTGAATTTCAAATAGAGTTGCTTGAATTGGTGACTCCATTTGACATCTACACCCTCTGTGTGGGAGATTAAGGACACATCTTCCATTGGGGGGGTGTGGGTTTCAACTGGAATAGCCTACTATTGAAATCAAAGTATTTTGATAATCATTTTGATACTTCCATACTTTGTGGTGCTTGACAATCCATAGAATGTGTCAATCAACTTATACATACAAGAATGTTGTACATAGTACCCTACATATGCAAAAGATGATTTTTTTTGGGTTGATTGTGAAAATGGATATAAGTTACTGATTTTCTGGCAAGAAAGTTTACATCTAGGCTGATAATTCTCTGTAGAAGTGACGTAATAATCGGATTAACTACCATAGCAATAGATGAATACAATTTTTGAATAGATCGCCCTTCACTACAAGCAGATTGCACTCTAACAGGTGCAAGTGATCAGCATAATATGTATATTCTATAAAAAATTATGATACAGGTCTTTATAGAGGCCGTCAGCCTTTCGCCATCTTGTGGGTACAAATGATCTGTGTGTTCATGCGTCGGACACTACGCGCAGGGTGCAGCTTGCCACGCAGCTGTTACCGCGCCTCAACGCGGTGATTTTGCTGCTCACGCATGGAGATCGAACGACCATCACAGCGTATACCCACAAGATGGCGGCATATGACGTCACGCTGACGGCCTCTATTCCTGTTCTTTGACAACTATGCTTCAATGCATAGGTACCGAGTGAACGTTGTAGTGCAGGGCGTTATATTCAAAATTGTATTCATATATTGCTATGGTAGTTGCTATGGTGAACAGATGTTCCAGCTTTGATGACACCTCAGTCACTTTTGAAGAGGTATTATTTATGAGACAGGTGTCCTGTTCAATTCTTAAATTAAGGCTTTATTGATTGCAGATTTATTTGCTCCATTGCCTTCAGTCACACAAACCTTAGCTATCAGTGAATGGGATTTGTTCAGCGTGATGTCATGAGGTGTCAGTGTAGCTGGAACATATAATAATATATAAAGAGCTTTGTTTCAAAAACCCCTTACATCCACTTGCCCATTTTTGAGAACACATCAAAAATCATCAAAAAAATCACTGATATATGGGTTTGCAACAAAAGCAGTTTTTGGCTGGATGCTTTGGTAGGATGAGCATCCTGCCAAAAACTGCTTTTGTTGAAAAACACCTTATATCAGTGATTATTTGATGTGTTCTCAAAATTGGGCAAGTGGATGTAAGGGGTTTTGAAACAAAACTCTTCATTTGTATGAAATGTTAAAAGTTACTCACCTGAAAATACATTAGTTTATCTTTAAAATGTTTTGTATTCAATTAATTCAGAGACTCAGTTACATTGAAAACTGTTATTGAGGTCAATATAGATAATGAAATTGAGACCTAATTTAGGTAAAAGATGTTTGAAAATTAAGGTGGAAAAATGTTTTGGAAAAGTAATATTCATGAGCATTTTTTTAACAATAAGATAAAAGAAACTTTGAAACATTTATTGCTTGAAAGCCGTACATCTGATTTGGCTATGCAATTTGATGATAATCAGGAACATTTAAACAACAGAACAAGATGAACTTGATTTTGCATTTATAGCCACCTTAATTAATTTTTAAAGAAAGAAAATTTTGAATCCAATTATAACCACAGAGGGCTTCTAATTCACATCACAAACCCAAGAACCAACTGTTATATAACTTTTAAGATGTAAAGTTAGTTTATAAGTTATGCCTTTTATCTTAGGTTAGTGTAATAATAGCATAGATAGATGCATGATGTAGTAAGATAGCATGTTAAACTTACTTTAATATATATAACCCACCTTGATAGACAAATTTTATTGAAAACATATAGTAGATGTTTTGTAAGCTTAATATTTATTTTATACTAAATTATTTAGCTGTTTGCTTATTTTTTAAAGACGCATTCTAAATTTTATGATGCAATAAAACAAAAGCACATTGAGGAGTGCTTTTCCAAAACTTAATTAATTGGTTTACAAGCCCTATATTTTACTCATTTACTTTGTTTGCATTTTTAGGTGAAAAAGCAATATCTTATCAAAAAGTGAATGTTTCTTTAAATTGTGGAACCTAGTCATGATAGTAGTCAATAAAATAAAATGAATTTTAAATCTGTTCATCCAGACTTACTACATGTATTAAAGTACATTCATAACCTCATTAATAAACGCGATGCATGCGATCCAATCATATTTTATTATTTGTGAAAACGCGAACGCAAAATCGAGGTCATTAATATCTCACAATTGACCGCAAAATGCGTAATTGTTCCAATGTCGCACACAATTGACTTCTCATGCGTCGCGCCGTATTATACGTCCAACGAACTGCGTGGCTGGCTGCCATATTTGGATTACGGCGCTACCATATTTGCACAGATTCTGATACGCACTTTTGTTATTGGTCGTTTTGTTTTAGCCTAATCGATTTTGGGAAAGGGAAGATGTAAAAATTGTTTATTTTTACAAACCTTTGAGGAAAATTTTGTGTTATTTTGTAAAGATAAAAGATCAAAGTGACGGTTATGAATGAGGTTAATAACTTTGCATCGGTTATATATGGGCATTGTGAAAAATCTAAACATTTTGCTTTGGACCTCGGAATATCCCTCGGGGCTGCGCCACTCGGGATATTCCTCGGTTCAAAAGGCAAAATGTTTAGATTTTTCACAATGCCTCCAAATAACGATGCAAAGTTATTAACCTCTAATTAATATATACTAGTTTGATCGGCTCGAAATTGGCAGTAATTCTTAGGCTTTTAACAATAGGCCGAAAAGTAGACCCACATTAAGAGTGATATAGTTGACCTGCCTGGTCCATATTTGTGTAGACAAATAGGACTTGAATCAATAATTTATGATGTTTCTTGTGAGATGTCACAAGAAAATTCTGGAAATAAATATATTGATATTAATCTGTGATGTTATAAGCTGATCAAACTATAGTCAATAGCATTTCCAAAATTACAGTCACATGCATCTTGGCTATTGGGACTGTAGAATATTGGCTGCTTATTTGTAACCGCACATTAGTTAAAGGTAAATGGACTGAGCAAGTATTGTGATTTTTGTTGTTGAATTCTGCAGACAAATAAAACAACCAATATATTGAATGTTGATTGTGCATGTTCCATTGATTTATGTTTTAATATACTGTATGCAAAAAGTATCTGAATACTTAAAACAAAAGCTATATCTGAAAGACACAAAGCCTAATTTACCAAACGAATTTGTTAATAGATGTAGAATTTGGTTCTGCATATTTTTATACCTCAGTTGGTACAATCCAGTTTTATTTCCCCAAGTTATACCAATTTGAATAAAAAGGACAGCATTTCAAAAGTGACAAAATTCATATGGACGTTTCTCTTGAAACACGCTAATTATGAGCACGACGAGTGAGTGTTGGATCTGTCAATGAGCTGGTTAGAATAGCGTGTTGGAATCACCCTGATGGAGGAAATGGCCCAAATATGTCACTTCTGAAATGCTCTCTTTTCCATTCAATTTGGTATAACTTGGGGAAATAAAGTTGCATCATTTCAAATGAGCTATCAAAATAAGCAGAACATAATTATCCATTACTTTATTTGGTACTTTAGGTTGAGTGTCATTTAGATAATGCTTTTGTTTGGATACTTTTTGTGCACAGTATAGTAGGCTCTGAATACAGGTTTCAAATGTGACAGGAGTACAGATATGGGCTATTCCATTTGAAATCCATATACCCCCTGTGGAAGGCATGTCCTTAATCTCCCACACATGGGGTATAGATTTCAAATGGAGTCATCCATTCAGATAACCCCATTTGAAATTCACACTCCTTGTGTGGAAGATTAAGGTCATGTCTTCCATAGGGGGTGTATGGAGCCAAGAGATTAAAGCAGGCCTTCTCAACTAGTTTATTTGAAGTGCCAAGTGAAAAATTTCAGTGATCATGAAGTGCCAACATGTTAAGGGAGCCTGAGGACTTAGAGTTATACACATGTCACTTGTATGACCCACCCTAGGACCCCCGGGGGATGTGCGTCATGGTTGGGTCATTTACCCACCAATTAGTGGCGCAGGGTACGGTCATTTACTCAATATGTGCGTCACAACATACCCCGAGGGGTGCGTCAGTGTCAGTCACTTTACCTAGGTGCGTCAATGGTTAGGCGCATCAGTGTCAGTCAAAATACCTAATGGTGAGTCAAATTTGCGTCATGAGGACAGTCATAATCCTTAACATGTGCGTCACAATTTTGACCAGGGGCTCAGTCATTGTCGGCAAATGTCAGTCATTGTTTAGACGCACATGTGGGACATGGTATAGTTAAATCCGACACACCTATGTAAAGTGACTCACCACTCCCGGGGGTCATAGGGTGGGTCATACAAGTGACATGTGTATTAGAGCGGGTGCAGTAGTGTCGCTTTATCAGGGTTCCGGGGGAAGTGCCCCCCCCCCCCACCCCTCCCCCCGAGAGCTGGATTTTAAGGGTTTTTTTATGGCCCAAGTTGACAAAACTGGATTTTGCTTTAAATATTTCAATCAATGCTCGTGAAACGTTTGCAGTGAGTCTTTTACTGTAGGCTATGGTATAAACTGAATTTATGCACTTTTGCTATCTACTGAAGATAGCTCAAATTTGATTTATTATTTTTATCTCTAGAATGAAATAGATTGATGTTTTTAGTCTTTTTTAGAAGCCATGATGAAGCTAAACTGGTAAATTATGGTGCAAAAGTGGAACAAATTGGCACTTTTGAGGCTAAAATGGCCCAATATATAGGTGTCGACATTGAATAGGATGATTGTATGGACTATCCTCCCTGGTAAAAAAAAATTATCACCCCCCCTCCCCGGATTAACTACCGGTATGCTATCATAAAGATCAAATTAAAATTTCTAAGTGGTGATATTTTCTTTTGGGAGGCCTGTAATTATATAGTTCATTACGTCAAAAAGATCTTTTCAGATTTAATATATAATTATGTTTATAGGCCTGTAGTGTACAACGATGAGAAGACTTATTTAAACTGATTGAAAAGGTCCAAAGTGTCCTGTTTTTGTCTGTCTGCATCTGTAGAGTACTGTGCAAACTCCTGTTTTAGGGTATCTCGCACAGAGTGTAGACACGGTGCAAAGCAGCTAAAAGAGGGCCCTTTGTGATGTCCAGTAGGTTGCTGTTGTTGGTCTTGGTTTTGAAGTCTTTAAGGGGTTGTGCAATAATTATGTGTACCCCTGGGGTGGTGAATTCTCAAAGTGGTCTGCCAAAAATTGCTTCACCCCCCCACCCCAATTTGGCTGTGATAAAAAATCTTTTTCCCCGGCCCTTTTGATGTGCCAAAAACCTTTGCCCCCCCCTTTTGACGGTGTGCCAAAAATCTTTGCCCCCCTTTACATACTTAAAAATTTAAAACCTTAAATTGTCTTATCATATAATGCGAGCGCAGCGAGCAGGAAATTGTGCATATTTGAACGTTTTCCTACACCTTTTTACTGAAGATAACTCAAGATGTTCCCTATCTACTGTAGATAACTTAAATTAAATGGATTTTGTCTCCTCAACGAGCTTATTATTTTAAAAGTCATTTTAAGACTGAACTTTTCCACTCCCCATTCCCCCCGTGTTTAAAAGAATGACCCGCCAGCCCCCTCCGCGAGTAGGCCTATGAAGTCTCTAAAACATAGGAAGCTAAAATCGAGAAAATGCCAAATCGACCACCTTGTGCGTTTTAAAGTGTTTCCGTTTTTAAAACGTTTGTGTTTTGTGTTTTCAGCCCAGCCCTATCAAAACTTGAAAATCCGGATCATCATACCGTATCTTTTTTAAAAACATTTCTTGTTTGCTATCACCGACTTGAGCATCTGACTTCCGGTTCGTAGCGAAATGGGTTTGGGATGCATGAAAAAGTGAACGATTTGACTGAAAATACAGAGAAGTGACGATGGCGATGAGTTTGGCTCCCTACCAGAGGGAACCTATTGAGTTTCCTTACTGTGACGAAGTGTCAAAATATGAAAAGTTGGCCAAAATTGGACAAGGTACCTTCGGGTAAGTGTGGTTGTTTTGTTCGAAAGTCAATGTAAATTGCAATAATGGATGCTGAATTCGACAGTCATGACACAAACTTTGTGACAAAGTGATGAGTTCAGAGCTCAGAACAGAGATCTTGAAATTAGTATCCCCTAAAATATAGTCTATATATCTAAGCTTCTTGAATTAATGGAGAACAACGGGCTTGAGCAACTCGTCAATCTACCTACGCGAGAAGAAAACTTCCTGGATCTTTTGTTCACCAGTAACAGTTCTCTTGTTAACAATATAACAATCGAGCCAGGTGTAAGTGACCACAACATTGTGATTGCTGAAGTTCAGTTGAACACTAGGAGGAGGAAACTACCACCAAGAAAGATCTACATCAGAAGCAAAGCAGATGAAGCTGGGCTGAGAAAGATTTATCTGACTTCAAAGTCAAGTAGTTTGCTGATACTACTCATTCCTCAGTGCAAGATCGATGGGATAAAATTGAGGGTGCCATAAAGGATGCTATGGAAAGAACATCCCCAAAGGCAGTCATCCAACAGAAAGAACTTGCCTTGGTTTGACAGAACTCATAAATGTATGGTTAGGAAGAAACAGAAAGCTTACAACAGAGCTAAACAGACTGGGAAAGAGGAAGACTGGACTTATTTCAAATTCCTGCAGAAAAAACTAAAGCAGAGCCTAAATAAGGCTAGAAGAGAATATATCTCTGACAATTTGGATGAGGCACTGTGCAATAACCCAAAGTCATTCTGGTCATTCATCAAGAAGATCAAGCAAGATGAGGTTGGAGTTGCTGACTTAAGGATCAATGATGAAATCATCAGTGACGGAAAGGGGAAGGCAGAAGCTCTTAATGCCCAATTTGCAAGTGTCTTCACTGAAGAAGATCTCTCAAGTATCCCAACTCTTGGTGATAGTAATTTCATGGAAATCCCAAGACTTGATATCCAAGAAAAAGGAGTCCATAAACTACTCTGTGACCTGAATGCCAATAAAGCATCTGGCCCTGATAACCTTCCACCATGGGTGCTCAAGATGGCAGCAGATGAATTAGCTCCTGTGTTGACTCACTTTTTCCAGCTATCATTAGACAAAGAAGCCCTACCATGGCAGTGGAGGAATGCAAACATATGTGGGGTCTACAAGAAAGGGGATAAGACCAAGCCTGAGAACTATAGACCAGTATCTCTTACAAGTGTCATATGCAAAATGATGGAGCATATCCTTCACTCCCATATCATGGACCATCTAGAAGCCTTTGATATTCTCACTGATAGCCAGCATGGGTTCCGATCCAAGAGGTCCACTGAAACCCAACTACTTTTGACAGCTCATGACTTCACATCGTCTATTGAAGAGGGCGAGACCACCCATGTCGGCGTTTTAGATTTCTCTAAAGCGTTAGACAAAGTACCTCATGAGCGTCTTTTAGGGAAATTGGATTACTATGGAATCCGAGGAACCATCAACCATTGGATTAGGGTCTTCCTTACAGACCGTAAACAACAAGTCGTGTGTGATGGCAAATACTCTTCCTCTAAACATGTGGTGTCTGGAGTACCCCAAGGCACAGTACTTGGACCACTACTGTTTTTGCTATACATAAACGATCTTCCAAACCAACTCCAAAATAAAACCAGACTCTTTGCAGATGATTGCTTAGTTTATTCTTCAGGGAAAACATCCGCCCACATTGACTCTCTTCAGAAAGATCTTCTAGAACTTGAAGAATGGCAGAACAAGTGGCAGATGTCATTTAATCCATCTAAATGCTCCATCCTTCAAGTCTCAACTAAGCGTGATCCTCCATCGAAACCAATCATCTTCTGTGGCAAGGAACTTGACCAAGTTAAATCACATCCATACCTGGGAGCTGAACTAGAAAGCAGCATGAAGTGGAAAGAACACATAAAAAGGTGACCACAAAAGCCAGTAGAGTACTGGGATTCCTGCAAAGAAACATCTGGTTTTGCTCCAAGAAAGTGAAAACAGCTGCTTATAAGACACTAGTGAGACCAGTTCTGGAATATGCTAGTTGTGTATGGGATCCGCATGTGAAGAAAGACATCAACAGCTTGGAAAGGATCCAGAGACGGGCAGCCAGATTCTGTGTCCATAATTTCAAGAGAGGCGCTAGTGTAACTTCCATGCTTGAACACTTGGAATGGAGCACATTGGAAGATCGTAGGAAAAACAGCAGATTGACTATGCTGTATAAGATCCTCAATGGCCTTGTAGGTATAGACAAGACCAACTACCTGGAAGCAGCAGAACAGACTATCAGTACTAGAGGGAAGCACAAACACAGTCTGAGAAATGATTTCATCAAAAAGGATGTCCACCGGCTCTCCTTTTTCCCCCGGACCTCCAGTCACCGGCACTAGCTTTGACATTCAGCATGTGCTGCATTGTCTTTGCGTGTACATGCCGGCTAGCTCGAGATACTCTAGCTAAAATACAGGTTTACATTTACTATCTTACATTATCTTGCTGTATTTCAGCTAGAGCTCCAAACGACAAGCTTCCGGGTTTTTTGGAGAACAATACTGTTACGTAAGATGAAGAAGAAACCCGCCCATGAGCCCGCCCTACTCATTATTTCATTGTACTTATTGCAATTTGCCTCCACACATTACGTAATCAACACAAAGCTTTTGTGGATAGTGAGTGGATAAGAAATTGACAGTGGAGGATACGAAGGACACGCCGATTTTTAGTAGTCAATCATGAATTGCCGCAACGTTTTAATATTTTACTGCATGGCATTCCGCAAGCACCATGACAAATTATGCCGTATTTTTCCAAAGATCATCTCATATGAAGTAAGCTGAATGCGATCTGTACTTTTGTAACATTCCGATCGCTTTTGATCACCTATTATCGGCGAATTTGCTTGAAAACACGTGAGTTCATGTTGTGTAAACATAATTAGCATTCCACAGACACAAATGAAATTACGATGCAATACAATCAATGCAATTTGAATGCGCAGCAGATCTATAGAAATAATGTGGCCCGGTTTTATGCAGAATTAGACCACGTCTGGGCAGCACGTTGTCATTGCCGCGCGCGTAAATGTAGTACGTAAACTGAGCTCAAAAAGAAACTTATAATTTTTTACAACTTGTGAATCACAAGGTCATATCTTAAAATACTGTCAATCAAAATGATCCAAAATTACACACAGGATTACCTTAATACTCTACTCAAAACTAGGGCTGTGGTCGGCACCGTTTTTTATTGTCGACATGTCGATATTGTCCAACTGACACAACAGCAAAATGCTAAAAAAAAAAATAAATAAACTGGGCTGTGAAAGTGAAGGAAGTCCAGGAAGCTGTCCCATGACAGTGCATTTTGCTGTTGTGTCAGTTGGACAACTGCTTGGTTACTGACATGTGTTTTGAGTAGGGCTGTGGTCGACATGCCTTATGTCGACATCGGCGTCGACGTCGGCACGTATGCCGACATGTCGACATCAAAAAATAAAAAAAAAAAAAATAAAATTTTTTTTTTTTTTTTTTTTTTTTTTCAAAAAATATTTTTGGCCAGAAAATCAAGTTATAGGCCCAAACTGACTTGTTATTCAAGGTTGGAAACCAGAGAAATACTGCTACTCAAAAAAAAAAAATGCCAATTTTTTTTTTTTACAAAGTTGGAAAAAGTTGTACATTTTAATTACTTTTGTTTCTATTGAACAGCTAGCAATGCATACTAATTCAATGTGTCCCTGACTGTTCAATAGAAGCAAAGGTAATCAAAATGTACAAGTTCATCCAACTTTGTAAAAAAAAATTGGCATTTTGGCACCCAGGACAAAAAATCTGAGAATGCACACAAGATCCTTGCACAGATGATAAAACGGTGCTGCTTTCTGGTTTTCATATACTTTTTTCATGAAACAGGGCTGGCTGTGAATGTGGACCAGGAAGCTGTCCCATGTCAGTGCATTTTGCTGTTGTGTCAGTTGGATAACTGCTTGGTTACTGACATGTGTTAAGAGTAGAGTATTGAAGTAAATCTGTGTGTAATTTTGGTTCAATTTGATGGACAGGATTTCAAGATATGACCTTGTGAAAAATTATAAGTTTCTTTTTGAGCTCAGTTTATGTACATGCACCAAGTAACGGCACGCTAAGCTACTCAGAACACACTTTAGTGCCGGTAACTGGAGGTAGATATAGACTATACAAAATACTTATTTATTCTGTAACTTAATATTGAATTTTGGATGAAAGTTATTTCGATGACTCGACTGTATCTTCTTAAATTTGCCTATTTTAATTAAACAGTCTAATAAAATGTTGTTGAAGTGCAATTTTAGCAACATTTTTGATGCGACCGCCCGTCGTGATCAGCTGTGTTTACTTTTGAACTTCCATTGCTTTACACGGTGTCATGGCTTCAGCGAATCCGGCTAGATTTTGAATGCAAAGGTCTCTAGCCTCAAATGTGAATCTATCAGTGTCCGGTGACTCATGAGCAAATTCGTGGCTAAACTGCTCGAGCAAGAAATACTGTACATGTTCACGTAACTTAAATAATTTTGGATACCAGGATTGTAGGCCTATTCTGATTCGTTGAACTTCTAATTTTAGCATTCAACAGAATATTCTTTTCATACAGGGAACAATACAGCTAAATGAAATCCAATAACCAATACCAACTGCTAGCCTATTTTTAGTGGTGATGCTTTCAGGCTTTAAATGTTAGCAAGAAACAAAAATCGGTTCAGCCTAGATTTACAGAATTCATGTATGACTGCAGAATTTTGATATGCATAATGTGTAAGCAGGGTCTTAAGGGCTCAAGGGCTGATCTGGGCCTTTCCGTGTCTAAACAAAATTTGAATTGAATTGAAATTGAATTGATTTGAAGGTTTTGGTGTGTTCAAAAGATTTGTGTACTAAGTCTAGGTCATATGGGCAAAAACTGGGTGTGCATTTACACATTTGGGTGTGTAAAACACTCCCTACATGGCCGGATGCCTAAGCCCTTGGGTGTAAGGTATTTACTGCTACTGAAGTTGATAAAAACTGAACAGATAATAACATGTAAGTAGATTTAGAGGCTTTTGATATACCGGTATATATATATATATGATTATCATACCTTATTTTTGTGTAATTATGATTTTGATTCACAGGGAAGTGTTCAAAGCCAAACATCGTAAAACGAAGAAGGTGGTTGCTCTCAAGAAAGTGTTGATGGAGAATGAAAAAGAAGGGGTATGTACTTGTACTTTGTTCACATCCAGGGTGAATGGACTAATGAAATGTGTAGAATAGTGCTCCGTTGAAATAAACATAATAGATCTTGACATGGCTAGGGATGTAAACGTTACACGGTCGTACCGTGACATGAACACAAAGCTCGTGTAATGTAAGGAAAATACGGTAGATGAAAGTACGAAAAGAACAAAAATTGGAAATTGCTCTGTAAAATTAACCACTTGAGCTGAGACTCACAGACACTTTGGCAGCCCCATATTAAACTTATTTATCTCTACTGTAGTCCACAAACATTCTAACTTTCATACTATACACAATTTCAATTAATCTCCAATGCATCATAGCTCGCTACATACAGCCAACTATATCACTTTGGATAAAGCCATCGACACTGTACTGTTTATCTCAATCTCAATACTGTTTCCTTTAATTCGAGAAGCACTGCTCAATCAGCATGCAGTCAGACACATGTTTATGTTACACTATTGTTTAAAACTATTCGTGTAATGTAAGAGAAACTACACAGGATAAGTCATGCCTAGACGTGGCTTCTTTGTGATGCACAGCCCATTTGACATGGATGTAAAAGCTATCATAAGTTCATAAACAAAGGTTTCCCCCTTGCCTCTGTTCTTAAAACAGTTCAAAATGAAATTTGTAATGAATGGATCATGCCATGTCAGATCACCCAATGGGTTAAACCAAGCCTCATCAAATTGGCTAAAACTTAGTGTATGGGGTTACAATCGAGGCTGAAAAAGCTGAAATTTCATTCAAGTTTATAGCATTGGTCTGATGGGGCTCAAACTTTAGATTTGTGATTTTTCAGCCATGATTTCCCCTTAACACTAAATATGAGCCAATTTGAATGGGTCAGATTTAAGATCCAAATTACATAAAATAAAATTGTTTGCATTTCTTTACAGTTTCCAATCACTGCGTTGCGTGAAATCAAGATTCTGCAACTATTACGACATGAGAATGTTGTACCATTGATAGAGATCTGCAGAACCAAAGGTGAGCAATCACAGAAGGTACAGTCTGTCCACATACAAGTACAAACCAAATCTGCGGTATCGGGGGTTGATGCTTTGCGTCTCACACATTGCGTGTTAAAAACGTGACGCGTAAAGAGCGTGGTGCACACTGCAAGTACAAATCTCGCAGCAGTTGGCATGCCAAAGAAGCATTTACACACGCATTGCGATGAAAAAATTATTCTCATACCTCCAATTTCCGAGATCTATTTACTTGGTGAACAGACTGTAGTTTGCAGGATTACATTTTGTGCAAGAATGCAATACTGGCAAACAGTCTGGGCTAATTTGATCATCTCACTTTTGAACTGAATGCATTGGAAACGGAGGAAACTAATGTCAGGTAGAAGCCGCTGAGGGGGTGGCGCCAAGATAGCAGTTATCCTCCATTTTTAAGCTGACCCTTGGTTTGGTACTTTGGTTGCTGGAATGTTTTGGGGAGGGCAATGTATTGTTCACAGAGAAGTGTTGACATTGGGCTATTGATGGTACAAATGATCGTTGATTTAACTTGATTAGAGGTTAATTTTTAACTTTTAACTTTTTTTAATTCAATTTACGTCACATTTTCTTTTTTTAATTTGAAAACAGAACACAATTTTAACTTTATCTGTTGTTTTCCCTGTAAAAAATCGAATAGCCCATTAAGGAAATACCGCTAGCGACCAATCACACTAGCATGCAATCATGCAATGTCCAAATACGGCGTCCAGCATCCGCGTAAATTGGTCGAACGCGTAACACGTCACGTAATGTAGACAGTCATTGTAGAGCATCCTTTTGGCTACGTCACAAGACGCGGTCATTATACTTTTTCAATGACCTGCATTTGCGTCCACGTATTTAAAAGTTATTATCTGTGATTGGATTGCACTTGCTGCGTATATTAATGAAGTTATGAATGGTTAACAATATTTGATTTTATAACTCATGCTCATATTTTTTTTGTATTTTGTTTTTTCTTCATTGCAGCCACACAATACAATCGCTATAAAGGCAGTATATATCTGGTGTTTGAGTTCTGTGAGCATGATCTTGCTGGTCTACTCAGCAATGCCAATGTAAAGTTCTCTCTAGGAGAGATCAAAGGGGTCATCAAACAACTACTGAATGGTCTATACTACATACACAGCAACAAGGTACTGCATAGGGATATGAAGGCAGCCAATATCCTCATCAACAAGCAAGGTAATCTCAAATTAGCCGATTTCGGACTCGCTAGAGCATTCAGTCTGCCCAAACCAGGGGGTTCCAACCGCTACACAAACCGAGTGGTGACACTATGGTACCGACCACCAGAGCTGCTGCTTGGAGAGCGTAACTATGGGCCTGCTATTGACCTATGGGGTGCTGGGTGTATTATGGCTGAGATGTGGACTAGGAGTCCCATCATGCAAGGCAATTCAGAGCAGCATCAGCTAACATTGATCAGCCACCTATGTGGATCCATCGTACCGGAGACATGGAAAGATGTCGATAAACTGGACATGTATCACAAACTAGAACTCCCACAAGGACAAAAGCGCAAGGTTAAGGAGAGGTTAAGAAGCTATGTGAAAGATCAGTATGCCTTAGATTTAATTGAGAAGCTTCTGACCCTTGACCCAAAGCTTAGGATCAAATCAGATGAAGCATTGGATCATGATTTCTTTTGGTCGGATCCAATGCCGGGTAATTTGGCAAGAATGTTGTCACAGCACACTCAGTCTATGTTTGAGTTTCTGGCACCACGTAGGATCCGTGGAGGACACCAAGCAGCAGTGCCTCAAGCTCCTAATCAAAGAACACAGCAGAATAGACCAACGACATCAACTACTGATGCTAGCTATGAAAGGGTGTTTTAATCTGTGGTGGACACCAAGCGGTAGTACCCCAAGTTTCTAATCAGAGAACACAGCAGAATAGATCAACAACATTACATTGTAGCTACTGATGCTACATGTAGCGATGAAAGGGTGTTTTATTCTGTGGTCATGAGTGTGGTGGACACCAGGCGTGGTAGTACCACAAGTCCCTTATGGGAGAACAGATCAGAATAGACCATAATCAACATCAACTATGCTATATACATATAGTCCACTTGGCTTCTTGGAGATGATGATGACAGTACTTTGTTCCAGCTTTACATGTGTGTACAGATGCACCACCTTTGATTGTGCAATGTAACATAACAGTTAAATACTGCGCCTACTGGAGCATGTACTGAGGTCCTTGCCTTGAGGAAGCCAAATGGTCTATAGCTATCATGATTTCTACATACTGATAAATACCAGATTTATATGAACCATCCCTCTGTACTGTAATCTGTGTGTTACATGTTTTGCCGAGTGCGGGTTACAAAGATTGCATTGAATTTCATTCTACAGTCATTATAAAGTCCACATCATACTTATCAGTCACAAGGAGCATAGTGGTATTTTCAATGGTGTACACCATTGAGAAAATATATGCTCCTTGCGACTACTTACAAACTGTGGTATGATATATGACTTTCAACTAACATAAAGGGACATTTTATAGTTCTCTGTGATTCATCATTATAAGAAAACCCCAACGATACCATATGATGAATGATCTTTTGGACACAAATTAGGAATCATATGATGTATTTGTTTACTGGTAATGTTAGACCACAGGTATTGTATGCGCAGATGATGAAGGTGCACATACGTTTTGCTGATCGGCATCACACGCAGGGTTAAGTCGGTCAAATTTAATGTGTGATAAAAGAATATATTGCATTCAATAAAAAACATTTTCACGATCAACTTGTGCAGTATATTTCTTTCTTGGGCAATATAAAAGATAATATTGCACTCGATAGAAAAATATTACAATGAGTCAAAGACAATATACCTGCAATATATTCTTGTATCACACTCAAAGCCATTCATATATAATGTTGTTATGAATATGGCAGACAGCCGAATCCGGATTCGGCTTATGGTGAATTCATGTTATGCATGCATTATTTTTGAATTAGAGAACAAGGGATCAATGCTTTACATAATAGAGTGCAGCATATTAGTTTTTAAAGGAGATCAGATGAAAACAGCGTAATCAAAAGACGGCGACATACAGGGTTAGCTAATGATGCATCGCAGCACTAGCCTGTGGACGATGATAACCATTAAAAAATTGATATGCTGCCCTCTATAGGAAAAGCATTGATCCCTTGTTCTCTAATTCAAAAATAATGCATGCGTAAAATGAATTTACAAACTGAATCCGGATTTGGCTGTCTGCTGAATTCATAACGATATATAATAAGAAAAACAAGGACAAGAAAATTGTGATTATAAAAGAACAAAGTAATCACCATACCCATCTTGACCTCCTTTTTCGTTATTTTGGAATACGTAATATCTGAAAAGTTTTAATTATTTTGTAATTTTCTGGAAATTAGCAAATTTATATGTCAACAATGAAATTTCAAATTTCTGTGGATTATGATTGATTAAGAACATTATAATTGATATAAACATGCTAGCTGCAGAATTGTGTTAGGTGCAGTTTGATTATCTCTTGTGTGTTAGAATTTCAACAAGAAGGGAGTAGTCTGTGTGTCACACTAGAAGGTATTTGCCTTTGATGCAAGAGGTCCCTGGTTCAAAATCTCTGCTGGACAAACACAAATCACATCAAATCCGCTCTTCTCATGAAAAAAGTTTGGGCATATGACTATGACCCATTGACAGCACTCGCTTCAGACTGGTTAAAATTCCAAGCTAAGCAATTTTACAGTACATGAGTGTGGCTTGATCCGATCTGGACAATTTGGAATTCTTTTTACACGGGTGAAGCTAACCAGGGTTGGACTTGTACACATGCCCGCATGCTAATGGTGTGTACTTTTGCTGTCTAAAAACTTGTACTAGCACATGTGGCATTTTGGTATTGGTAATTTCATGGTAATGATAATGGCATCATTGATATAAATATCCCCAGGCACTCCAATAGCATGTGCAGCGGCAACTTCCAACATGTATGGCTGCAACTTTTATCATATGCGGCCGCCACTTTCAACTTTCGGGGCGAAATGGTATGAAAATTAGGGTCTTTGACGGTAAATGCTAAAAAATGTTTAGTGTACATGTATGCAAGTTTATTATTAATATGAGTTTTTTGAATGATGATTGGATCAAAGTTTTGGTTTTGAGAGCGCTGTTCCGGATGTGGAAATGATTTTTGGAAAAGTCAGGCTTATAAAATTTCTGTCAGGCTTATAACTTTTAAGAGTTACATGCCCAACTGTCTAGGACCTCAAAATGTTAAGGTCAAGCCCAACACAATTCTTAGCATATTCATATTAATTTCAATGTTCCTGTAATAAACATCATGTTAAGAATTAAGAGCACTGAAACAATGTGGATTTTCTTTTTGTGTGGTGTATAATCGATATGCCTTTGTATAGAAACCAAAGAATCATGTGTAAGAACATTGACATTAATTGAATTGGCCTTTTCAGTAAATCCAAAGCCTTTGCGGGTAGACCTGAGATATTATGAGAAAGGTTTTTAACACAAGTCTCCACATACATGAATGACAGCCAGTGAAAAAATTTCACTGACCATCCAGGATTTGAACCTGGGACCTTCGGATCACCGGACCGATGCTCTACCAACTGAGATATTGTCATGCCAATGCGCACATCGTTACTGCACACATCACAGCTTTGAAATGAGCAGTAACGATATTCTCTAAACGATGTGCGCATCCTTGTGACGACAAATGATAACATCTTGGGTCTATCTGCAAAGGCTTATGGGATTTACCAAAAAGGTCAATTGCCCGATATTTACAAATGTGACATGATCCGAGCCACACACATACTAAAGTCAGAAATTGTGACAATTGACTTACAGCATTTCTAACCTAGGTCAAGACTTCTGCTTAGTGATGTGAAAATCCCCAAATTACAGGCGTCTTGGGCTGCAAAGTTATGATATTTTATGTTTATTTTATGTTTTTGTTGTATTTTTTCTCCGTATTTTTGCCTATATATCTCAATTTCATTTTTGTTGACTTTGGTCTGATTGGATCAGATTGTTTCACAAATGGGAAGTCAACTCCAGGTTTTAAAATACCAGTCAGAGTGTGTATTGATTTTTTATTTTATGTCATACATCAAGAGGTCTACAATAGCTGACCTGTAGATATTAAACAATTTCTGCATGTTGTACACATGTGATACCTAGCAGCTGTTGCAAATGGTATCTTCTTCCAAGAACCTCTCGACTTATTTGTTTCAACAGATGTAATAAAAAGGTGTCAAAAATGAAACGTGTTGGCCTTTTTTGTGTGGATCTTTTGTCTGAAGTCTTTCAAACCCAGAAGAAAAAATGAATCGTCTTGTAAGCATCAAGCACAAAATTATACCTAATACATGACATTAACTATTATGTCACCTTTTATTGGCAAGTATCAGTGATCCCTGCTTTTAAGAATGTTATTGTTTTATAGAAAAAGACCCAATCAACAGCTTCATCAGTCATCCCTCATTTTTTGTTCAGCAAAACCAAAATTTTGGTATCAGAAGAAAAGCTCATATTTTTCTTATACCTCCAGTGAAATTTAATGCCCGAGATATGTGCTTGAGATCGGTCCTGTTGATGTATTATGTCCATCCTTTATATCCCATGATAGCAAAATCTCATTAAAACAAGGTAAATTGGGGGGACAAATAAAATCACCATTTAGTCCCATCACCAATGCTAACACTGTTCCATTCCATGATATCAAATTCTCATCAACAGCGAGGTAAATTGTGGGGGGGGGGGGGATAAGGCTGTTGATCGGGTTACAGGCCTTTAAAAGCAGCTAGCCAAGACATGCTCAATTATGTACATCCATATCAAAACGATGCACTTGTCAGCTGCTTCATGTGTCTCATTTCACATAATACTTAATAGCTAGAAATAAATACCAGACACGAAGTAGAGGTCACTTCAAATCATCCCAAGTCACATGGTTAAGGGATGTTCTCTGTATTCCTAAACCATGTGACTTGGGGATGATTTGAAGTGACCTCCACTGTTTATTCCTAGCTATCATGTGAAATCAAATGAGACGCATGTAGCAGCCGACATGTGCATCGTTTTGATATGGATGTACACATTAATGTTTAAAGGGTGGTTTTAACTCTACCTGCAATTGGTGATAAGTTGGAAAACCCTGACTTTTCTCATGAATCTCACAATAACAAAATCACAACACGATCAAATAATTCAATACTCTTGTGGTATTTATTAATATCTAAATAACTTGGTTAACAGTATATACAATTTCTTTAACAATACAGTAATAATATACCAATCTATATTTATAATATTACATAAGTTAATTTACCCTGTACTAGATGATATTTTACAGGACAAAAAAGTGACATAGCAGTGGCAACAGAATTGGAGTTGCCGAAGAACGTTGATATCGTTATGAATTTTTTCGTTCCGAGTGAAGTTATTACTTGAGGATGACATAAAGGGCTTAGAAAGCAGCACTGACTATGTCCAGATATTATCTTTTTGAGAAGTACAACTTTAAAATACTTTGGGAAATTGGAACAAAAAATGTGGAAAGTTTTGCACATTTTATGCAGATATCTTTTGGAAAAAATCATGAAATCAATGCAGTTGAATTTCACACAATTTGGGCCACATTTGGGAAATTCTGTTTGGAATTTCAAAATCTTCCATTCCTTTTCCACTGTTGTTGGGCTATTCCAGTTGAAATCCATACACCCCCTATGGAAGATATGACCTTAATATCCCATACAGGGAGTGTCTGTCAATTTCAAATGGAGTCGCCCATTCAGATAGCCCCATTTGAAATTACCTGTGTGATAATGTCTTCCATAGGGGTGTATGGATTTCAACTGGCAAAGCCCAATGTCGGATGGTATGGCTAAAAAAATTTAAATCCAGAATCTTCCTGGGGTAATTTTTAAAGGCTGACAACACATTATTTGCTGGTGTCATGTCATCCCTTCTCTCCAAAAAAATAATTCCTCAGATCATTTCTTACAAACACTGAAGTAGTTTTTCCATGAGAAAAAACAACCTTATGTTGTGCATGGGACAAGAATACAAGATACATGTATCAGTAGTCTTTAAATATATCACAGAAAGGTGCAACACAAGGATCACTAATGTAATGGGGCATATATTTTTTTATAAATATTTTTCGCGCGCTTTTAAATTCACAGTTTTGAAATTAACCACGATATTAAAGCTCAAAAATAAAAAAAACGCACACAAATTTCTAGCTGTAAAGTGGGTGCAGGCCGTCACTCAGAAGACCCGGTAGCCAGAAGACCCTACTATTCAGAAAACCCATTATTCAGAAGGCTCGCTAGTCAGAATTATCTGAGTAGCGGGCCTTCTAAATAACAGACTTTCTGAATAGTGGGCCCTCTATAAAGTATTTAATAACCAAATTAAATGATGATTAGTCAAACTTTGGGAGTAGAGTATAGTCAGTATACCCACTATCCATAAGCTAAGAGTAACTATACTCTTCTCCCATCATAGCTTTTTGATTGGTTTTTAAATGCAGTAACTATGGGCAGTTTGTTCCTGGGACAGGCAAATTTAATGCCTGTGAAATATGCTTAATATCCAAGGTTAAAAAAACAAAGTCATAACAACACATATTGTAACTCTTTGAACCGCCTGACTGAAATAGTCACAGGGCAATTGTGTGTGAATGATGGGCAATGCTGAATGTCTAGCTGACTCAATCCTGCATTGAATCCCATACAGTCATTACAACAACACACCAGGGATGTGGCGTACCTTGACACTCCCTTATTTTGTTATCTGCAAGTTTTTAGGATCAGGCTTCACTATTGAAGCTGTCATACCCTGTCACAAAACAAATCATGCAACATGCTTCAGCCACACCAGGTGGCCTGCTCATTGCACTGTACTCATATTCCATCTCATAAATCATCTTTTGGGCATCAGTTTGAACACAAATTTTCATATTACTTGATACACTTGTGGTATTATAGCCTCAAAATTAAAGGGCAATACCTGAAATCTCTAAAAACACTCGCTCTCAGATTTTTTTAAAATCCTGCAGACCAAGGAGTAATTCAGTTAATTTTAACATAACTTAACATATCACAAGTCCTTTTACACATCCTATGTGTAGCTTGAAATATTGCCAGTTGCACAAAACCTCATAATTGCGAGTTGCACGAAACCACACTCTCAGCACATGCCTTAGTCACAATTATTGTGAGCCATCTTGGATATGCGGCTAAGGGAAAACATGCTATAATTATACCTTCATAGACATTGATCATTTCTCATGTGCAGTTTTGAAATTTGCCTCTCTGCACATCCAAGATGGCTGCCATTGGGATTGTGCCAGGTCGCATTATTATGTTGTGCATGGGTGGGATTCGCAAAAATCGAACTTGCTCATAGGAAGTGTTACCCCATTGTAAATCCACACCATTTGCAACTTTACCATAAATATGATGGGTTAAGGACTTATGCAGAGCTGCCAACATTTGAATCTTGAAAAAAGGGAGATTTCCTGTTGCAATCAGGGAGATTTGTCCAAATGTGTACATCTTAATGGAGGAAACCATTTCCTTTTCAGGGAGATGACCAAAAATTAAGGGTTCTGAAGGGTTAAAAGTAGGGAGTCTCCTGCGAGAAGAGGGAGAGTTGGCAGCTCTGCTTATGATGCATCATATTGCAAGTGAAATGCACCCCTGACCTTTCCTCCATGTGAAACACTGTAACTTAATATTACTTGTATTGTTATATTATAGCAATCAAATACACAAAACTTGTTGTCCAAATTCACCTATCAGTTCTGTAGTCACTGATTAATTTGAAAAACAATTTTAATGTATTAAAGGTGATGTCAAAAGACAACTGGATTGATTTAGGAATATACTTACAGATTTCATATCAGGCAAATGTGAAAGTATTTACCATGGATACGTGCATAATAATTATTATAATTCTCAAAAATATACAAATTAATCATCTTAATTCCACTTAAATAAGCCTCAAACTGAATTTCCCCCTCAAACTAGATCGTTTTGTTAATACTGTCATGTCTTGTCACTGAATCAGTTTATAAAAATATATGAAAAAACAAATGATAGAAATAACGGCATTCAATTCACTCATATTCCATGAACCTCATTTAGACATGACCTTGATCTCCCACACATTGAGTGCCAGTTTCAAATGGGATTACCTGAATGGGTGACTCCATTTGAAATCTACACCCTCTGCGTGGGAGATTACTGTCATATCTTCCGTACGGGGTGCATGGATTTCAACTGCAGTAGCCCAATAGGGTTTAATTTTTAATAAAAACTGCGCTTGTGAAATTCAAGGAATATTCATGCACCCAAACAGTTCATGCTTTACAGTTCATTTCTCCAGTTCAAACAATGTGCTACACACTAACATTGAAAAGAATATTGCAGATAGCAGTTGGAAGTTGCAAAGTCAACTTGAGGATATCTTGAGCAATTTATCAGCAACTTACATCTGAATAAAAGTACAGTGAAGGGAATGATCAAAATTCAATTAATACTGGTATGTTACAATATGTCACATTAGCACAATGTCTTGATTGAATGAGAGCTGTCCTGCTGTATTCTGCAAGTGATTTGAGCCTTGTACATAAGGTTTTGATTGACATGCAGTACAGTATCCATCATGTATGGACAGACACGGCAAAAAGCAGGTCTAGACATATAATAAAAACAAATGTGCGGTCTTTTAAAGGATTCCCTGCTATTGTAAGTTTACAAGCTTTAAGAATCCAATTTGATGGGTACAATTTAGGGCTTACTTTAAATTTTTTGGAGCAGTTGCTGAGGTTCACAAATGACATGCCAGCATTTCAGGTACATCTTGCATGATACATTCAAGCTGTTTTATGAGTACATTTTAAGATTGTTGACATTCAAGCCAATAACAGACATGTTAGGACTTCACCAACATGTTTACATCTCTAAAATGCTAACGGGAAAGTTGAGTTCCCTGTTACCGTATAACTGAATACAATGTGAAAAACATTCAAAACTTAAATATGATTATTACATTTGAAACTCCATTATGGGCTGATCACACTATATTAAGCTATGTTTCCCCTTGAGCTGATGATATCAATGCCTATTCCAGAGCTTTTACAATTACATTGAGCCTAGATTGCCTGCCAATAAAATGGGTTTACATACCAAAAACACTCAACTACACAAACACATCATTTTCAGCTCAAGGTATTTTTGTATTCAAATTAATAGGACAGATTTGCTCCACAATCACAACCACATCACCACAGCAAGTTTCACTTTTCAAGCAACCACTTCTGACCCACAAACTCTTGATGGCAACTATACTTCATATTACCCTGTATTATGGCAAGAACTCATTTGATATCACTGTAAACATCGCATATGGACCAATCGAACTATAAACCGTCCCTAAATAATTGGTGGAATGCCCTATGTGATTTGTCCTATACGGAAAGTGACCAAGGCAAAAACAGCTTTAAACTGAAAGAATTGCTAACACCACCGTCTGTAGTCAATACTAAGGGATACAGTTTAGTATGGTTTATACTTGTATATCGTTGTTGGGCAGGAAAAACCTATTATGTGTCATTGGCCCCTGAACATGTTTAAAGCAAAACCTCCTATGTAACCGGTTGGAAGTCTTGTTTTAAACATGTTCAGGGGCCACAAACACATATTAAACGTCAGAATGCGGTAATCACAATGATATCAGAGGGATAAAAACCAAAGAGATTAGAACCAAAGAGTACCGACTCTGTGTGATAAATCTGCCACATTGGCTTGTCACATTGGAGATCAATATAGTGCATCACTGGCATTTATAAACAAAAACCCGATATCCAATGATAATTTACATCTTCAAGCGTTACAAGGGTTTGCGCATTTAGCACGTAGCATGCATTATCGGCACAACACAAATACCAAATTCTTGCACAACCGGGCACATCACAAAATATTCTGGAGGTACATTATTTTGCCTTCCATGAGCAACACACAAACACGGCAGAGTCTGTACTCACTGGGTCTAATCAATTTGGTAAAAACATAGATCCTGTAACAGATAGTTATTATATTTGTCCACTTGATGTCACATGTGGCCTGCTTTAAAAAAAACACATTCAAACCCAGGATACCTTAGCACAACAAATCATGTGGACCATACTTCCAGGAAGACTAGAATTATTTTCAATAATTCTTCACATAGCTTAGAGACTCTCGAGTATAAAAGCAAGTTACATTCTTAGCAGTTGCATACCCTTCACAATACAGTCTAGATTTATTACAAACCCTGCGTATAGGTAAAAGGTGAGTTAAATAAATATCATCTCAATCTCATGCAAGATTGATTTTGTTTTAGGTCTTCATGGATGTGATCAAATTAGCATGTTTATTTTGCACAAAATATGTATTTTATTGTTCAAAATTGAACACAAACAAGAGGAATCTTTTAAACATATAATGCACATATTGACATACCCTGGAAACGACTGTGGAAACTTCAATTGAATGAACACAGCCCGACATACCATGACGATTTTGTGCGCACTGCGTGATGTACACCAGCATGTGCGACTGTGCGTGCATAACGCGGAAGTGAATCCAACCATGCCAACGCCATCATGATTGGTTAGTATTATATCCAAGGTTGTGTGTTTGCGTTGTAGTTATGCGAAATATGATCGCGGTTGGATCAAATACAGCTGTTGAAAGCTGTGTTCATTCAATTGAAATTATTAGTATAGAAAGCAGTTGTTTGTTCATCAAAACACAAGTCACATTTTGCAACATCATTTGCTGCAAAATGCAGTAAAAGTCTCTAGACATGAAGTACACAGATCCCCGGCTGTATATGCAGTCTATTCAATACACTGCTGTGATCACCTTATGGTGCATGTTTTATTTTCTGTGGAATAAACTGGTGTGTATGTTAGAGATATTGGTATGCTTCTATTGAACAGACTTGAACAGTTGGCCATGATTGCAGCCAACTACATTACAAGTAGGCTTTTTGTATAAAGGGAGATACATAGCTCTTCAAGTATACATCAAAAATTGCTAAATGGAATAGATTCAAAACTAACACGAGAGAATATTGAGGCATAATTTATGAGTTTACCACAATGTTACAATGTTGATAGTGATGGCAATATAATAAATAATGCAAGCCTCGACTTCTTGAAGAGAGCAAAAAATAACTCCTGAAAGCTCTTCTAAATTTTTTCAGGAGAGTCATGTGCAGCTCGCCTGCAATGGGCCATTCCAGTTGAAACCCATACATACCTATGGAAGCCACTGACCTTAATCTCTCACACAGGGGGTGTAGATATCAAATGTAGTCACCCATTCAGGTAGCCCCATTTGAAATTCACACTCCCTGTGAGGGAGATAAGGTTATGTCTTCCATAGGGGATATATGGATTTCAACTGGAGTAGCCCCATTTTCAAAACTCAATCAATTGAAATCACTCCCCTAACAGCTCTCCTAAACATGCTCAGGAGAGGCATACATACATCACCTGCAAAAGTTAACCCAATGAGAACTACCTGCCGATTGGCCAAAAAAGTTTTCATTATCAATTGGCCCAATCAGCAACATTGTTAGAATAATTTCACCACACAAAAAATTGGGGTGAATTATTTGCAAAGCTCCATTCTGATTGGTGATTAAAGTGAAAATATCATGTAATTGACCAATCAGAGGCAATGTTAGATCGGCAGATAGTGCTCAGGGGGTTTAAGCATGATCACATATCTATGCTTTCACTCTACTGACTACAGCTGCTAAGTCCGATTTACAAAAAGGGATTTATAATCTCTAGAAATGACTAGAAGAACTAGTGGTACAAAAAACATTTCTATCTCATAGAAATATGTAGTAACAATATTAATCTAAGAAACAAGTACTGTGGAATTATGGAATTAATTTCAAATCTAGTCTTAACATTCACAGCCTGTATAAACTTGTTCTTCCAAAAGGGGGGAAATTAATTACATTTTAAGGCAATACAAAAATAGTCATTTATCTTTGTCTCGGAGCACACTGAAAAGGGTCACAGTATAGACAAAAATATGCACAAGTTTTTCCCAACACTTGGACCTTTTTCCATCTACAAATCGATATATCAAGAGTTTCAACACAATATTATTGCATTCATTTAACATGTGTAATCTGATCTTTGCACCAGTTTGGAATACCAGGAATCCACCAGGAGTCCTTCACCTTCTCCTTATAATGCGAAAAGTGACAAAAAGACATTTTGTTGAATGCCTACAAATTTCTCAATGAGTGATTTGCTGATAACAACATTCTGACATTTTACCATGAAGACAGCTTGACCTTTCTTTCCTTTATATAATGTCAGGCTTCAGTGTATTACTGTACATGAAGATATAATTATAATGTCCTTCACATCCATGCATTTCTCCATCCATGGTTGATCTGTTTTATTGCAGCATTGTGATCTGTGATCACACA
The DNA here is from genome assembly GCF_039555335.1 of Amphiura filiformis. NCBI lineage: Eukaryota > Metazoa > Echinodermata > Ophiuroidea > Amphilepidida > Amphiuridae > Amphiura > Amphiura filiformis. The sequence goes on along the minus strand of NC_092644.1, from coordinate 61,256,198 downwards.
CAAAGTGAACGCAATATACACACACTTTTTCCAGTATAAACTTGAATATAGTATTCAGCAAATTCCTTCCGTGGTGTCCATCTGCTCTTTTTGATTATCGCATAAAAAGAACTAGGTCACGCGATGCTACACAGCTTGACCAGTGAATGAGGTGCTGATGTGAAGATGACATGATTCAATTAGCCAATCAGAACCAAACTTCTGTGTTTATGCCATAAATAGCGCCAAATGGCAGACCACTGAAGAAACTTGCTGAGAACTATAATCACAGATATGTAAATATTACAGGTATCAATTATGTCCAGTCCTTGGATCATCCGCCTCTCAATTAACACAGGACTGTGTGTATACTTTGCTGTGAATGACACGCACCTGTTAACACAATGCACCTGTTAACCTCTCTGCATAAGTGAGCTTCCAATTATACACCTGGGTAGGATGTGGCAAGCAAAGTACAACATTATTTACTACTCATCAGGCCTTTCACAAATTTGGCTGTTGCTATCATGTCCTCTATGGGTGGAATATGTGATCTCCATGATTTCATCTGAACGATTCCTTGCTTGGTTACAGCCTACTCAAATGTCATTAAATTTGCTGGAGTCTGGAAAGAGTTGAAACATATATTATTTTTAAATGTATCTACATGTAACAAGAAAAAAAGCATCCAACTGGGCAGAGGCAAAAAAAGCTTCCAAAAGATCAAAATTACTTGATATCAGAAAGACATTCCTAGCATTCAGAATGCAATTTGGTGTGTCTGATGTGCTCTCAGGCCCCACAAGAAATACTGTGTAATCATTTGATATCCGATGCCTGGCTGAACACTGAAACATTTTAATAACCAGTCCTCACCTCTGAGATTCATGAAAGTTTAAAAGTTGGCAAAAGAAATATAGGAATATCGTCTAATTTCATTAACAGACCTGAAAATCGCCTTTGTTGGATAAAAAAGGCAAAAAATGCTCAAAAAGCTGAAAAACAGCATAACATGAAATCATGGTAAAATAGCTCAAATTGGACTGAAAATAAAATAAAATGCCTTAATTTGAGCAAAAAAAAAGAACAATCAGCTGAGGTGCAGCAACTGATCTTGGCATTACTGTTGTTAACCTACTCTTACCTTTGGACCTTTGTTCTTTTTGGTAGCTTCATCTAGATGTCTAATCCATTGGCAAGCTGCTGAGTATGCATTAGCTTTGTATTTGTACGAGGTCCCTGGGAGTAAAGAATAATAATACAAAGTAATAATATCTAGAGCATTGCGTGCAACAGATGGTAATGATAATATTGCTTTGTTTCTTTGTTATTAATTTCAATACTAAACAGAAAACTTTGAACTGGTTTTTCCTGTTTTTAGAGATAACAAAAGTAGACTATGCTTTTATTGATGTTCAAATAACAATAGTCTCTTCTTTCAGTGCTTTTCATATTATAAACAATTCTTTTTTAATTTTTTCTATTTTGGCCAATCTCAAAATATAATCAAAGATTAATTATTTCTTGTTTATTGTTGGAAGTATTTACCATACACAAATTTGAGAAATACAAAAGTATTATGTATAGAAAATTCACACACTCCTATATCAAAGCAGCCAATCAGAAAAGCTGTTAGAAAAGTACGAAACATGCATTGATTGTGTATATTGTGCACTCCGCGTACTACCGGCAGTGTTTCGTGCGCGTTCGTGTCACGTAGGATTGATTCATTTTTTCGGGCGGGTTGATGCATTTAAATTTGGTTCTATTTTCCAACATTTTTAGTGATATTTTGTTATATAAAAAAGAGAAAAATGTTGTGGTTTTTTTCTTCTCGTGTATGAAATAGATTAATAAACTTGTATTACTTATTGCTCGAGAAATAAGACAAAATAATGTACTTACGCTGATGCTGATGCGTCTAATGCACTCCCTCCTTCGGGGCTCGTGCATTAGACGCATCAACATCAGCGTGCATGCATTATTTTGTTTAATTTCTCTCCCAATAGGTAATACACGTTCATTAACCTATAATTAATGAGATAAAACCAAACCAAAATATATTCTTACCTGAACTTGCATCTGTTAATAAGATGACATTATTACTCCTTGTCTCTGGCAGGATTACCATCCAATCACTGATTGATACTATCTTACATGGCTTGGCCTTAAACTGCAACAGGAGCAAAAACATTCATTTGAAATTAAATCAAATAATAAATTTAGCTTCAGACGATCTAAACAAAGTAAAATCCCTACACAATATGCATATAGGGAAATATATTTAATACCGGAACTTCCTTCTTAAAACTTTGCTACTTGTGTCTGGAACTACCTAGGCATCTGACACGCTGGACTGGTCATGTGATAGATGGCTAGGTACAAGTAAAAAATTCATGTGATTTTGCCATTTTTATGACAAAATATTCACTAAAAATGATGAAAACATACAAGAAAGTATAAAGGCACCTCATCTAAAGAAAATGAATATATCCTACATAATGTGAATGCATTTGGAAGTACTGTGTGGTTTAAACAGAGCGCATGCAAGTGCAATGATACATTTTCAATACACTCTACATTTCTTTCCAGCTGCTTTTTTGATTGGCTGCCAAATATAGGACTGTATGAAATATGGACAAGCCAGCACTTGCTGAAGTATCTGTATTTGAATACAATGGACCATTTTTAACCCAAGACTACTTTGTGGTGATTGAGACAGCCTTGAATAACAAAATTGATGCAAACAATTACACAGCAAGTTTTACTTACATCATTTCTATCATGACCTCCAAAATGTTTAGCTCCATAGTGTACTAGATTAGTGCCCCATAAACCCACCCAAAATCTTGTCCATGATGTCACCTGAAAGACAAATGAAACATTGGTGTTATTGTTGTTACCTTTGTGTGTTGCTTATTACCCATGTAAATATATGCAAGTGATATAAAATGATTCATCTGAACTTATTAGGTTATTCCAGTTAAAATCCATACACCCCTAAGGAAGAAATCAAGATCTCCACACAAAGGGGGGGGGAACATCGATTCCAAATGGAGTCACCCATTTAGGTAACCCGATGGGAGAATGAGGTCATGTCTTCCATGGGAGGAACAAACAGCCCATTACTTAAATAGTTACCTATACTATCACTACTTTCCAAAGGAGTGAACCTGATGATGATGTTTTGGATCCTGTAGTCATTCAAGATGGTCATGTTTATTTTCCCATCACATTTTCAAGTTACAAAAGCTATGTTAGCATGAAATTATTTGGGAGCTGGTAGAACATATATACTGAATAAATTTAGATTACAAATGACATAAGTGCACTTGCTGGTGTATAATTCTAACTTAATTGTTATCATATCAGAAATGTATTGTCTCATTTCAGAGATTAAAAGCAATGCACACATCTTAGTTTTTTTAATCTTACCTTGTGTGCTATAATATTATGTGGTATTTTTGAGTGCAATAGCTTTTTGTAGCTGGTGCTAAAATAGCACAAATAATCAATAGTAACTGGAAAATCAAATGACAATCTTTGTATGAGTTATAAATAGTTCTATATATATTTCACATCTATTCATTCCTTATTGTGGATACTATGACATGAAGACAACTTACTGATAACTTTCTACCATTTTTCATCACAGATTTCCTTTTTAAGTAACCTGAAAAACAAAAGCAAAACATCTTGATAAAGTCTGGATTTCACTTGACATATCACAATGCAATGCAATGCAACATAAATAAATGGATAGCTGCTATGTGTATATCAACAGTGATACTGCCAAGCACCACAGCAAGTCCATGGTGTTGGTCACAGAAAATTTATACTAATTATAATCAGTCTATACTTAGGCAGTCGGACTACTTGGTAAAGGGCTAAGGTGTACAAAAAAAGTGTGATGTAAGTAAGGCTTTGTAAAATAAGAAACTATCCTCAGTTTTGAAATTACATCCGCACACTTTACAACACAAAATACTGAGATCCGACGGTGATCCATACAGGAATTCTCGATGAAGATCAAACAGATTGCTTTACTCACCTTGTAATGTGAATGAGTTCTGTGGTACCTCTGGTATACCACAAACCAGGTCCTCACAACTCTCATTTAATGGTCTAGAAAAGAAAAATAGATGAAATCAATATGAAGATAAACAGTGGTATTTGATTACTTAACAGTTCCAAAAGAAACCAAATCAAAGTCTTGGATCATAAAGATCTTTGTTAATATGTAAACAAATACAATGTTTTACACAGTTTAGGATTGTAGCTAAGGTGGGCAGCAGTGGGCGGTGGAGCCCACTACTCACTCCTGGAGCCCACCACTGAAGGTTCATTTTGATGCTAGAGCACACCACTCAAAACTAATAAAACATGTGTATTTTACCCAATTTATCCTTAAAGTGTCCACTTTTGTTGAAATCTTGCTAAATGAATCAAATTTCGTAAATTGTCGCCCGACACTCAATTTCTGCTAGCTACAACCCTGACACAGTTAGACAAGTATACATTTGGCACTGTTTAATTCTCTCACCAAATTTGCAAGTGCAATCCTCATGAATCTCTTTCAAGATTCAAAGATTTTTTTTAGTTAGAGTATCAGTATAGTCTTACCCATCAATCCAGACATCAGCATCATCACTTAATTCTGAACCGCTACTACATGTACCTGAAACATATATCACAATGAGCAACATGTCATGTTTGGTCATAATATATAATGGTATTAACAGCTATAAACCAAGTTTGGTAGCAATATATCGTCAGCCTGCTACGATAATTGCCCTGTCATTTTTTGTAAATTTGAGAACAAAGAACAAAATGTGTTTCCAGCATGCATCAGTTACATAATCACCCTTATTATTTCGATTATTCCCTTTCATTTGTATCATTATCATTTGTTCTTGTACAAAGATTGGTGAATATGTTTAAATGCATGCTTTAACCATAGTTTGTACTTTGTTCTCAAAATTACAAAATATGACGTGGGCAAAAAGTGTAGCAGGCTGACGATATAGGATTTGCACTGATCATATGAGACAAATTTTACCCAAAATCTAAGATAACTGAAACTGAACTGAAATATAATGGTTGACAGACACACACACTGATTTTACAAGTTGATGACAATTTATGGAGTCTTACATGGTTGACGGACACACACACACCCACACTGACTGACACACACATGACTCATGCTGCCATAGGGTGTCTCCTTCGGACGATCTAAAAAAAGAGCAAACACAGAGCAAAAGAAATTTGTACTCTGCGTAGCTTAATTTACCAATTAGTAAGTTGGGAAAAATTTCTTTACCTTTGTAAGGTCAAAATCTATGAAAAAACACAATGTTTTTGAAGGAAAATTAATGCTATTGATATATGTGCACATCCATATCAATACAATGCACTTGTCGGCTGCTACATGTGTCTCATTTCACATAATAGCTAAGAATAAATACTAGACTTATCACAGTAGTGGAGGTCACTTCAAATCATCCCAAGTCACATGGTTTTGGAATACAGATAACATTTCTTATACAATTTGACTGGGGGATGCTTTGAAGTGACCCACACTTGATATGAGTCTGGTATTTATTCCTAGTTATTATGTGAAATGAGACACATGTAGCAGCCGACAAGTGCACCGTTTTGATATGGATGTACACATATATGTTATATATTATCACATTTTTAATAAATATTATACACACATTTGTAGGAGTTCGCAACACAGTGTTTCACGCTTCTGCCATCATCAGGCAAATGAACACACAACGAAGACCTTTTCAAATCAACTCCATAACATCAGCAATAAAATAAAATATGCTCACGCAAAAGCACACCACCGATGGCCAGTTATGCATATCGAACAAACTGCAACTAGTGCAAAGTGTTACGCCCAACAGCTGTAGGCAGATGGTTTCGGAAAATTGATCTGAAAAGGCTTACATACCCTATAAACATTATTTTATCTCAACATGGTTCACTAGTTTATTTACTATTATGGTGACATTTATATCAGTTCAGTTAAAAAGTGAGGTACTTGGATTGAGCATTTTTAAGTTTATGACTGTCATCTTCTCCTGGCAAAGATTGCATAGTTCCGATTTATTTTCTCATTCTTGTGTTAGATTTACGGATTATTATATCTCATTTGATAGTGAACTCTTTTCTTTATACTTGAGTCCCCAAATATTGATATATTCTGAATAATTACTTTCTTCACAGAATTCTATTTTTGCCTTGATATTGATATATTCTGAGCAAATTCTGAATAATTACTTTCTTGACAGAATCCTTGATTGACTTACCTATGGATAATCCATTAATAGAGCCTTCTACAGAGCTAGTTGACACTACTTGTCTTGGTCCTATTGATGTGTCTTCTAGTATACTATCATCTAATAAATGCCTAGGCCCATTAGCACCACCATTTGTTACACTGAAATCAGCAAAACAACGGTAATAATGTAAGTAATGCAGCCTTTAGCTGCGAAATGCACATTTATAATAAACCTTGAATAATAATAAAAAAAACTAATAAGGAAAGTAATACCAACATAGTCAAATTATTATGATTAGCGATAGAAATTAATAGGTGTCAGTGGGACATGTTTATTGGACACAATGGGCACTCCTTCCTTTCTTCAAATACCTCTCATTGATTCATTACATGATATAATCATCTGAGTAACCAATCAAAATAGAGCTTTTAGATCTTGTAGCAATTTCTCTCTCAGCCGTACTGATTATTCTTACAATATCTCCGATTGGCTCAAAACAAGATACAGCCCTCTTTGCAACCAATTACAATAGTGCTTAGAGATTGATAATTTGGCTGGTAGAGCTCATGAGATTAAGAAATCATTTAAATATCAAAGTCACATTTTGACAATCAATTTCGGGTTAGTTCTGTACCTTACTCATGGTCGACACAGATCAGTCAAGATAGTGAGTAATGAAAGTTTATTTCATAGTTGCAATGTACAATTATTGTACACTGCAAATATGAAGTAAATTTTCATTTACTCACTACACTTAATTGGGCTATTCCAGTTGAAATCCATACACCCCCTATATAAGATATGATCTTAGTGTCCCATACAGTGGATGTAGATTTCAAATAGAGTCATCCATTCAGGTAACCCCATTTGAAATGTACACTCCCTGTGTGGAAGAATAAGCTCATGTCTTCCATAGAGGGGTGTATGGATTTCAACTGGAATAGGTCAAATTTGCCATGGCAAAGGGATTTTTTATCATTTCTTTATGATTACAATGCCTCATACCAACCTGTAAAATATTGTGTTACATATAATATGGTAATTAACTAGCAAAATGTACTTGAAATGATAGTTACATATTATGATACATGAATATGATTATATATGCGAGTCAACAGTTTGGTGCAACAATAATATGATAAACAATGATGTGACAAATATGCGTGGCAAACAAAATATTGAACAGAAAAAGAAGAGAAAAGTTTGCAGCCTCAGCCCCATGGAGAGTTGGGATACATTGTATTTTAGATGATTATGATGTTGCTCATGAAAACAGTTTATGCATGCAAGCTTCCCATCATGCATTGTGTCTTCCTAAAGACCATGGACCCAAGGTGACATGTAAAACATGCATTAACCCAGAGCTGCCAACATTCTGAAATACGTTTTAATATTCTCAACATGTTGCATTTCCCGCATTTAAAACCGTTATTTTCCACACTTTCATGTATAATTTAAGCATTTTGGAAATCTTTGGTATTTTTTAGTAACATCAGTTAGCAAATAACTGGAAAACAGCTCTGTAAAACCTGTTTCACCTTCTTGCACAAATTGGTCATCAACAGTAACTGTAGCTTGCATAAGATTGACAGGACTAGCAATCAGAAAAGGAAATGACATTTTCATATTTTTGGACAAGAATGTTGAGTTTCTAGTTTTTTGACATAGAAACAATTTCTTGTGTACCAAATAGTTTGGTCTATCTATCTTTGCCTCTTCCATATTATACTCACCTATAGTGATTGACTGCTACTACAGTGTGTGATATAAAGCTGGAAAATAAATGTAATAGGGTACGTTTTTACCATACATTTATGGCTGGGATGATTGATATTCTTATGCAAGCTGTAATCTGATCAATATTTACATCACCTTTTTTCCTGCATTATAAGATTAAAAAGTCACTCCCTGTTCTGTGGTGATAATTTGAGTTACAGGAGGGATGTCGCTTTTTCTTCAAGATCATGACCGGAGCAGGATTAAATTGGAGCAAGTGGGAGGAATCAGGACTGAGGTAATTTGTCAAGCGGGATTGTACTCCTGTTGACTCTGTGTTTCTTATAATATGTCAAAAAAGTAGAGATGACATGAGATTGCAATTTCAATATTGTTCCACTATGCTGTCCTTTTGTATGTGTAAGTATAAGCATTAATAAGCTGAAAATCAAAATCATATTGCACATGTTTGGGATATTCCAAGCTTCAAAATCTTATATTTTTCAAAGTTTATACTTCCGAATCTTATATTTTCAAATCTTATATTTTCAAATTTCTCAGGGATAAGGGAGTCAACAGGACTATCCTTTTTTTTCTGGAGTGGGTGTGAGCATTTGAAATATACATCCCCTCTATGGGCGATTACATACATATCTTCCATAGAGGGTATATGGATTTCAACAGGAATAGCCCAATGTGCCATTGCAAGCAAGCATATTAAGTGCACCCCACCTTGTACCAACACATCGGCAAAGTACAAAAGGGTAGTGACAGCAACTTAAAGCGATATTACATCCTGCGGTGCCTTCTTAGTGTGCTTAAAGTAAATACACTGCTTCCCATGCAAAACAAACACATAATAGCGACTGACACATTGGCATAAATACAACACATTATTTCACAAAATGGTGGAATTCACTTTGGTATTTTGGTATTATTTTGAACATTTTCACAGGGTGCAAGAAAAACACTGTCAAAACATTTTGTGAACATCTGATTATGTAACAGTGTGTGCTCATTATGTGCTAATGGGTCTATAATAAGCTGGTATTCATGTAAGGGATCTACTTTACTTCTGGACTAAAATATTCTTGGCTTAGTACAACTGAGAATTAATTTCCTTACATCATCTTTATTTCAGTTATGATATAAGTTGGTGTCAAAAGCATATCCTAAAATACTGGTAAAAATCCTGAAAATCTGAATTGTCCTATACTTTTGTACAGGTAAGAGGAGATTAAAATCCCGAATTCAGAATTAAACCTAAAGATATTAGACCAAAAGATTACAGACTCAAACTTGCACCATAACTCCATGGTATATCCACTATCTAGGTTTGTCACAGATGAGATCAAAATAGTGTACCTCAGGCATTTATCAGCTAAAGCCCGGTATAGAATGATAATGATCCTTTTTATCATTCTATATACTAAGCATCTTTACACTATAATATTTTGCAGTCAAAATTTGACGAGAGCGTATTTTAAGGGTACATTGGGTATTTACTGCGTTGGATAGCACTTGTCTCCGATTGGCTGCTAAAACAATCTGCTGTTGCCGAGTGGAAATTTATGAATGAACTTTGCACCATACGCATTGTTAGCTCTCTTTGCAACATCACGGCAGTATGCGCTCGTCAAAGGTTTACTGCAAAATATTGTAACTATGAAAGTTTGTGCACATAGCATGCTTATTGGTACATTATGCATTAGATGCAACAAAAACAACAACTTTACCATGGCGAAATAATTCACAGGGTACACTATTTTGCCACACAAGCATGGTGCAGTCAGTACTCCTTGTGTCTAATTTCTTTGGATTGGATACTGTTTTCTTTATGAATACCAGCCACAATGTCGTACAGTGTTTTGTCAAACAACTAACCAACCAAAACAACATCATAATACATATACATCCTATGATATAATGTAATACTCACTTGGTCCCTAAACTTTTTGTTTTTCTGTGGCCTGGAACAAACCTGGCTGTAGAATTTGGTGTAGCAGGAGTCGACTTACCCGGAGATGAAGTTGCTCTCTCTATAAGATGGAGAAAAGGGGGCATAAACACAACCATTACATTCAAAGTGTTATAAAAAGTACAGTATTTAACATAGGCAGATTAAACCATCATGGTAAGTTAAGAGAACAGTTTCAAGAACAGCTGAATCTTTTAACTCTTTAATTTATTTATTTATTTAAACTTTGTTTAGACAAGGTAGCCCCTTCAATGACAAAGCACTGATTTCCAAGGAGGCCCTACACGTACTTAACATAATTAAAACAATGCAGCAAAATGTGAGAAACAAATGTATACAAAAATAATATAAATTAAAACTAATTTACATGATGTCCATGTACAATGATAAAAATATTTACAAAAAGAATACTATAAACATGGCATAATTTAGTTGTAACAAATAAAGCACACTATTGAGTATTAATGTCTGTTGATAGCATACTCAATTGTGTTGAGTGTTTCTCCAAGCTACCTACCTAATATTGCATCCATATCTTCTCTTGACTTGGATAATGAAGTTTGTATTGTGGGTTCTATTTGGAGAGATAATCTGAAAGCAAAACACCAATTAAATTGACTTAAAACACTACAAAACCATGAAAATACATTCAAAACAGTCCTTTGTGAGCATCTTTCAGCTTGTATAATTGTCCAATTTGATTACATCATATTTTTACCTTATTACTTATGTCACTCCCCACTGATTACAAATTTTCTTTGGTTTTGAGATGCAAAATATATAACAAACATTTTCTTTAAAAATCCAACAAACATTTTTCAACTCAAATATTTTACATGGATAGTGAGAAAAAAGTTTCCATTTTCAAATCTGACCATCTCAAAAAGGCATGAAACATTTTTTTTACATTTTTTACATGTTAAGACGGGTAGAAAAATACCTGAAATCGGGTTAAATCCTGAAAAGTGACACCTCTCCATTATGATAGGGAAAAGGCATGATAAATTTGGGGATAAGTCTGTCCAGCTGAACATCCTCTTTTAAAGAAATCTGTTTGTCCAGTCATTTGTCACTTACATTGATTTTGAGATACAGCTGAAAGATTCAATGTCTTTTGTATTTCATTGTTCTAAGCAAATTGCGATGAAATTTTCAGCAAAAGTAAAGCTCTTAAACTAAGTGCTCAATGTAAAGAGATTTAAAAAGTGTTTTGATTTTGTACGACATACGACTCACGTTGCTTGATGGCATCACATGTTACATGCATATATGCATAACCTGATACAAATTTAACAACTAGTTCATGGGTTTGGAATATTTAAGCCTCTTATGATGTCATAGTCATATTAACATTCATGTTTTTCTCGTAAACATGTTTGTCTCTAATATGCAAATATGCCACAGCTAGCTAGTACACAGCTTTAATAACGGAGCCTCTTCAGATGCCATGAGTCATAGTAACATTCACCGTGGTCTGTCTGATAAACAGATTATGAGTAGATCACAACTTTCATGTAGTCCTATAATTAGCTTTACCTTCACAACCGTGTGATCTAATAATACAATCTACAAAACAACATCAAACCTTTATGGGAGCAGTTTATAACAGATTTATTTGTTGAAGTAAAATACCATCAGAGCAACCAAACCCTTGAGGGTACTTAAGTTTGGTTTGGGTAGGGGTAAGCTGCCAAGAATTTGAAAGTGGACCCATCAATATAGCAATTTTTAAAGACATTTGGACCCATCCATATACCAAGTCAAATTTTTTGCCAAATTTTACACAAATTGTCTTAGTTTTTTACAAATTGTTCCATGGACCCATCCATATTCCGAAATTGGCATAGAAAAAGGGGTCATTGATATACCAAAAGGCTGAAAATGCTACCCATGTTTGCGGCACGAAAAAAGGGTCATTGATATACCAAAAGGCTGAAAATGCTACCCATGTTTGCCTGCCCCCCCCCCCTGTACCAAACCCATGATTTGGTAGCCTTCATGGGTGGGTTAAAGGTGTCTGACCAGATCAACAGCCTTATTCCCCACTTTATCATCAGAAGCAGCTAATATTTTCTTCAGAATCCCAGTAAAATATTAGGCTGGACATGTATAAGTTACTTTTACAACTTTGGCTGTTGCAACATTTGACCATATTCTGTTGTATAAAAGCAAGAAATATACACTGATCACACTTACTTATAATTGTCCTCTTCTACAAACTTCTGTAACTCCTCAATATATCGGACAGATTTGAGGTAGTTCTGTACATGTGCTAGATACTCAAACTCATAATGTGATTGCTGGAATTCTGATATTGTACGTAAAATATTATTCATCTGAAACAAAGGAAAAGAGTTGAAACATTTAAATTACTTTCACAGTAGTATAGACTATCTATGGTCTCTTTGAGATGTGAACAAGAGTTGGGTTTCAGTTCTTCTAACAAATATTTTCAACATAGTAAAAAAATTTGAAACATTAAACCAAGTGTATATCTCAAGAGCCGGTGGGCCAACAGAGAGGTTGTTGAGGCGATGTCGCAAGTCCACCAACTTGTAAGTACAGGACTTTTTTGGGTGCTTTCAGCATTCAGCACAAATGAAAAACACTGCGCCAACGCAAGATAACAGTTGTGTGATGTACTGTGCTCTTCGCGTAGCGTCCAACACATGTACACACAAATCGATTTGTACCCACAAGATGGCAAAAGCAGGAATAATCTCTACAGTAGCAGAGGTCTAGCACCATAGAGACACATGCCTCCCTCCCCTAATTGAAGGGGAAAATTTTGAAGGGAAAAATGAGAACATTTTCATTGAAAAAATATGAGTGCACCCCCACTAGGGCGCGGTATACATTACAAGGAATTAATATATTTCCATGCTCCAATATCTGGTGGAAAATTCTAAAAGTTTGATCAGCTTGTAATTGGAGGGCCTTATAACATTGCGGATTAATATCAATATATTTTATTTGGAGAATTGTCTTGTTACATCTCGCCAGAAGCATTACACATTATTAACTGAAGTCCTGTACTTTATCTACTTTCTTTAATACGCAAAATATAGACCAGACAGATCAACTATATCACTCTTAACATGGGTCTACTTTTCGATGTAGTGATAAAAGCCTAATAACTCCTGCCGATTACGAACTGATCAAAGTATAGTATTTGGTTTGGACTTACCTTTGTTGATCTATTAACACTGTCCATTCCTCCCGTACTTGGGTGAGCTACATCTATATAGATCAAATCTTGAAGATACATACCTGAAAAAACAGAATAACACCAACTTTTTGTAATGTAATGCATGTTTCAACAATGCTCTCAAATGCTTTCCACAGGAGTAATTTGAGATATTCATCACTTTTCCAAATTAAAATTTTAGAACAGACTTCTTATATGCAGATTAGATGATTTAGCACTTTTCAATCTTATCTTTTATGTTCAAATGTCTACAAATTATTTATGTGTTAAAGATTACTTAGTTTGTGAGACTAAAGGCATTATTACATGTTACTTCATGTTAGTCAGGGAATGAAAACAAGGTATCATTGACCAGGGTTTGAACCAAGGACCTCTGGGTTTTTAGTCAAGTCCTCCTACTAAGTTAACAAGGAAGCATGCTTTTTGCTTTTAAGTGTTACATCTAATTACTTGTACTGGCAGAGACTAACATACCAAGCTGAAGAGAAATTTCTCTACCAGGGAACTTCAGATATACTTTTTTTCTTGATTACAATTCTTTTTCACTTACCTAAAAATGGTATGCATGGTAACCTTGCTGAATCCACAAGATCTCTTAACCGTTGTCTATTCTCATCCTCTGATAATAACTCTGCTAATTTGTCATAAGTAGCTCTCTCTTTTCTATGTAATAACTGCAACATATAAATAGTAATTTGTGAACAGAAGATATGTGCATAAACTGGACATTTTTTTTAAACAAGGCTCCTGTTAGCCACCACCTACTGTAGCCAGTCCATTTTCTTTATCATGGTTTGGTATTTTTTTTAATATTTTATTTCACTCTTATTTTTTCTATTAATTTTATTTAGCTTCTTTTCGTTCTTCATTTTTGTTTAGCTGACAAGACTTTTTTACTATTGGGCTTTGCCTAGCTTCTTGGTTAAAAGTTATAAATAAATCATGTGTATAAACAAACCTTGAAGTTCATTTGTAAGTAAATGCAAGAATGGCATTGGTTGTAAAGATCAAAGCAGCAAACTGACTGTTTTCATACCATGCTAATACATGCGTGGGTTGCATGATAAATCTAAATTTTGCATTTGGTGGTGTAAATATATTTATCTGCAAGGGTTTGATTCCCTAGTGATTACATTCATTGAGAGTTTGATCAATTCTTGCTATTGTGAAGATTCTCTCAAAATAGATTGGCAAAAATGAGTGGGCTATTCCAGTTGATATTCATACACCCTTTGTGGATGATATGACCTTAATCTCTAACACAGTGGGTATAAATTTCAAATGTAGTCACTAACCTCTTTTGAAATTCACACTCCCTGTGTTGATTATTAAGGTCATGTCTTCCATAGGGGGTGTATGGATTTCAACTGGCATAGCCCAATTTGGATTCTTCTAGAACCACTCATATAATTTCAATGCAGATTATACTGGTGAATATCTGTTGATTCTTATGCGATCTATTTCATGAATCTGCTATTGGCAAAATGTGATGAACACAAAAATCTTGCATTTTCTTAAAACACCATATCTCAACATATGACGCATGACTGTGTATAGAGGCTTGCCACGTTTACCTTACGGAAGCTTAGTATCACACATTTAAAAACAAGTGAACCAATTCAAAATCAGAGATGTTGTATGAAAAATTTCCAACTTCTATCGCTATAATATGCTTCTCAACCAGCAAAAAAATGAACTTTTCACAAAACTCCTGTTCTCTACTTACACTCCATGTCTTGGTGAGTCTGAATATCGGAGCACTATGAATCGCTGATATTACTGCCATCAATGAATGGAAATTGTTGATTTCATATAATTTCTACAAAATGAAACAGCAAGAAAGTATGGTTAGAATCAAATATCACTGAATATTTGGTCAGTGCCAGAACCTCAATTTAGGTGAAAAAGAGGCTAACTTATTCATAACAATGGCAATGCTGTTTCACCAAAAAGCAGTGGCAATGTTAGGGTTAACATAGGCAAATATAGCAAGCATAACTATTAACCCTATGAGAACTACCTGCGGATTGGCCAAAATGAATATTGTGTTCAATTTTGAACCAATCAAGGAGGGTATTAATAAGATCATCTATAAATGCAATTTTGACCATAAAAAGTTAAAAGCATAATCATAATTGGTAACTGAAATGAAAATTACAAGTTATCAACCAATCAGAAGTGATGTTAGATGACCAGTAGTGTCCAGGGGTTGAGAACAATTATTTGTTAAATAATAGGGGAGGTTTTGAATTAATACTACTGGCCAGTGGTTGTGAATGTGACAGCTTAGGTCAAAGCCAATCATATGTATGACTTCCATCCAGGAAATATCAAAACTATCATACACATCATGTTTATCTATGTGGGTGTACAAAGTGAATCTTTTAGCTAGCACATATATAGTGTACCAGTGTAGCCTTACTTTAGCATTTGTTAATATTAAATTGAACTTTATCATCATCAAAATATTACTCAGCAAAGCTCACTTTGATATAAACTTGATTAGTTAGAAGCATATTTATTTTACTCCCATTACCAAAGCAAAAACAACAACGTGTAAATCTGTCAGTCCTGTGAACATTAAATCATTTTTGAACTTAAAAAAATATCAAATTGTAGCACCATCTTCTATCATTATAAGAACAGTATTAGATAATAAAATTTAACTTTTAAGTTGTATTTTATTACAGAGGTGCACCCCATTTCGACAGCCTCGTCCCCCATTTTTTTCATCAAAAGTGAGATTAATGTTGGTAATTGTAATCAAAAGCATGTACTATCCTATGGGGCATTGTTATACACATTTTTGCTTCTCATATCGAAACCGCTGGAGCAATAATATTTTAATGGTAGGCCTCCATGTAAGATAGAAAACAGGAAATGAAGAAATTCATGTCATGCTCCTTTAAAAGTCTTTCATTTAATAAATAACTAGCCCAAAATGTTTTACGTACCTTTGCTACTTTAATGAACTGTCCCAAGATCTCGGCTCTGATCTTGAGTGTCTGTGCTGTTAGTATTTCTCTCACAACCCAGAAAGTAACCTTGTGTGGAGAAAAACAAGATAAAAAGCTTTGATAAGAACCATGATTGATACAATAGCGACATCCAAAGCTGTTAGTCCATATTTAAACTGCAATGTTATTCACGATGAACTAAGCATATTTTAAAATAAATGAATAAACCGTTAAACAACAGTTACTGAAATGCAAAAACAACTATAAGATATATCTTTTACTTAGCAGTTTGTAATAACCCCAACAAACGTGCACTTATCGTTTAGTTATACGGTGGATATCTTGTAAAATATCCAACTTCACAGAACTCATAGTAACAGGTAATTGAAGTCATTTGTTATCATGAAGATAAACCAATCAGCCACTTGCTAGGAGAGGGCAAATGTCCCATGTCTACCTGGTAATGCCACTGTGCCTTGTAATCCATCTGTTAGTGCCTGAATTTATTATTCAGCTGAAAATTGTCTACATTTTAAAAATCCAGTTGAATTTTGCAATTTGGCCTTAATCTGACAATATTATTTGACCTTTTCCAATTTTTATGGATGAAAATGGCTGGATCTGTAATAATTTAAACTGTTGAATTTGGTTGGAATTCAAAGCACAGTGGGGGTGTAATTTTCAAATGGAACAGCCCATTGAATCTCATAAGTGTCTTTCCTGGCTTTGTAAGCAGCATCTGGATCACAATTTGAAGTTTGGAGATAATCCCATCATAGGTGGTCTCTGCTCAGCAAAGGAATTGCCAACAACAAGAGTTTTCACTTTAAAAGAAGTCTCAGCTGGCTTTAAAAGCTGTCATGGGGTTTGTTGTGCTTGTTCTTGACGTACCCTGGTACCAAAGCATTGCATCCTCAACATACAGATAAGCAAACATTTCAATTGGAATAACCCATTTCAGAATCAATCCACTGACATTTGATGCTTTTTGCTTGATCATATTACATATTCAATTTCAACTTACATGATTGAATCTCCTAGTAAAATTCACAACATTTGGACATAGATTGTTCTTCTCTTTTCCAGACCAAGCACAACTACTCAGCTCCTGCACACACAAAAATATAAAAAATACAAACAAATCATAAAAATATAAAAAATACAAACAAATCATTAAATACACAAGAAGCTCAATCCATTACTGATAAAATAAAATCACAACTCACAACAATTACCGTACTGACGCGAGTATAGTCCCACCCCGTTTTTGGGTGAACATTTTTCAAAATTGGGGGTGGGACTATACTCAATTTCAAAAAAAAAAATTTTTTATTTTTTTTTTATGTTTTTTTTTTTTATGTTTTTTATTTTTTCGGTTTTGTAGTGTCCCTAGACCTAGACCTAAATGCTAGGATCATTCATGGTTGACCTAAAAAAAAAAAAAAAAAAAAAAATTTCAAGATATTTTGTATTTTTAATATGAAAATTGATAATTTGTATCCATGTCATAGTCTATTAATGATTTCAAAATGCATTGAATTTGAATGCATTTTTAAATCATTAATAGATTATGACATGAATACCAAGTATCAATTTTCATATTAAAATACATAACATCTTAATTTTTTTTTTTTTTTTTTTTTTTTTTTTTTATTTTTTTTTTTTTTTTTAATGTTTTTTTAAATTTTTTTTAAAAATTTTTTAAAAATACCAAAAAATTTTTTTTTTTTTTTTAATTTCTGAAATTTTTCGAAAATTTGGGGGTGGGACTTTACTCGAAGGTGGGACTATACTCGCGTCAGTACGGTAATTGAAACCTAAATACTATTATTCTCTACACTGTATATTTGACTAGATAAAGATGCAATAAAAATAACACCAATATTTTGACAAGCAATAAGTCTAATGGAGTGAAAGATATTGATAATGTGGAAGAACATTACATTATAATCATATTGCTGATGATAGCATGACATGATATCACCCTATCCATTAATATATCCTGTACCCCCTGGCTCTAGCTTGCTATTTCTAGATTCAATTAACCTGATAAAGCTATAGTAATGTCGAATATGAGCAGGCAAAGTGGGGCAAGTGCATTTTGTTTTTGAATTCATAATGTGTTGAAATGATTGTAGCATCTCTAGCATACTCATCTTGCTGGCTAAGTTCTTTAAAATCCAAGAGAATGACATTTCATCATTTGAATGTGTTGGGTACAAAACTCATCCTCAACACCTTGAGGTCAAATTGTGAGCTATGCTTAGTGAATGGAGGTTATTACAATAAACAATACAATAAACGGAATTTATATAGTGCCTTAGCATAAGTATGAACAAAGCGCTTATTGAACTGTGTCATTGGGAATTGGACATTTTTGGCTTACCCCAATGAGAACTACCTGCTGATTGGCCAAAATGAATAATGTGTCCAATTTTGAACCAACCAGGGGGGTATTAATAAGATCATTTGCAAATGTAAGTTTGACCATAAATTGTTTAAAGCCTAGTCATATTATAGCGATTGAAATGAGCATTTCAAGTTATCAACCAATCAGAAATGCTGTTAGATGACCAGTAGTGTCCAGGGGGTTAATAGATTTGCACTATATTTCATTTCAGCAACACTGACATCTTAACACCAAGATGACTAATTCCATTTTATCAAAAGAATTTAAACCAAAATAGCTTTATTTCTGGAATGTCAAATTGAGTCATTTCATGAAACACAGATGTATTTAATATTGTAATTCTTGTTATATTACTGTTAATACAAATGATTTGAATGAGAGTAACATCTGGTGTTTCATATATACTCATCATCATCACAGATATTAGTATTAAGAGAGATTAATGGATTGGTATACACCCTAATGATATCATCAGAGACAAATTCTTATCCGCACCCTTTTAATAATTATCTGAATTGTGAAATTTGAATGGTCGCCAACTAAAGATCGCATGTTAGTTAAAGACTCTATAATGTATAATTTCTGTCAAAGTTTAATATTGTTATTCCTTACTCAAAATGCTGAAATAATATTGGTATTGGTAATAACTGTCAGGGAAGGTTTTTGTCCATTTTGTCCTTGTTTGTATGGCCATATACAAATGTAAACACATACACCTTTTTCGTGCAAATCATGGAAAATGTAACACTAACAGGACTATGCAAGCGGGGACAGTATTATGCATTTGTAGTACATTGGCATACAGAGGAAATGTTTTGCAATTATTTGGGTATAATTTTTAACCACAATTCCTATACTATGACTCTGTACTGTAGCTTTATCCAATGTATGCATTTTAACCACATTTTTAGTCCAATGTCGCATGAGAAAAGAACCCAACAGTCAAGAGTTCAACATGGATCCGAGATGTCAGGTGTGAAAGCACACTTTTAACAGCGACTATAATGTGCACACATACACAGCAAAAGGCAGCGTTTTAATTTCAATGAAAATAAAATTGATGTCTTGTATTACTTGAAGTTACTTCTAAACATTACACTAAAGCCCAAAATTTTCTGCTTTACAAAGCCTCTTTTCTCCGCTTCATAAATTTTGCGATAACGATTTGCCTACCTTACTACTTACTGTAGTCGTCCTTCTTTTTAGTCTTTTTTTAATGTCTTCATTGAATTTCAACATTAATAATTGTTTAGTATGTTCCTCGGCAAGAGACTCTCTTCTTAATTTTGCTTTTTTAAGCTTTTTTCAGTTCATTTTTTCTCTTTTTAGCAAAACTGCTTTTTCCATGTTTCTTGACGAATTCCACAATTTTCGTGGAAAATCGGCAACGCGGAGGGCTTCTAGCTTTACATTACACAAATATAAAGCGATATAAGTGAATATTTAGTGACTGTGGCTTTAAAGCATGTCATTGTGTGTGTGACCGATCATTATTAACAAACTAGGCTGGGTATCACAGGCCAAATCAATTCACCCTTAAGCTATTATATTCAACTAGAAAATCACAGGTCAAAATACCGATAGAATTTTATCAACTGCACATATATACATCCATATCAAAACGATGCACTTGTCGGCTGCTACATGTGTCTCATTTCACATAATAGCTAGGAATAAATACCAGACTCATCTCAAGTGGACGTCACTTCAAAACATCCCCAGGTCACATAGTTTAGGAACATGTTCTCTGTATTCCTAAATCAAGTGACTTTGGTATGATTTAAGGTGACCTCCACTTGAGATGAGTCTGGTATTTATTCCTAACTATTATGTAAAATGAGACACATGTACAATGTAGCAGCCGACAAGTGCATCGTTTTGATATGGAAGTACACATATTATACTTTACTATGTAGTATTATTTACTCATCAAATCGTTATTATGAAATTACAATAGCAATCACTCACGACCCAGATTCACGAATTCAGTTTTCATCGACTAAGTAATTGATATGCCCTGAAAGGTACACTTTACAAATGAATCTCTATTGTAATACAATGCAAATCTATTTCAATCAGAGTGACCTAGCCCTAGGTTTATATCTATTCCAATTGATATTATTTGATTATACTACTAGGCAAGTGTATCCTCATCCCACTCGGTTTGATTTTACGGGCAATGCGGTAAAGAAAGCATGACGATAAATCGTCATTTAATATGATAATAAAATCTTGTAACAAAAATAAAATTATGCCAAATACATATGCACGATTTGACTGCTTTCACCCGATTTGCAAATCCAATCGTAATTTTGAAAGAGAATAACAAATAGCGAAATAATTAAGAAATAAGTAGAAAAATAATAATAATATTGAAATATTAAAATGTATTAAATTATTAAAACATTAACAAATTAACCATAAAAAATAAAAATAAACAAATAAACAAACAAATAAATAAATAAATAAATAAATAAATAAATAAATAAATAAATAAATAAATAAATAAATAAATAAATAAATAAACAAACAAATAAATAAATAATAAAATTTAACCACAAAGATTTAAATTGTTGCAATTATCTTTAAGTTTATGTTTGAATTTTTAAGGAAATAAATAATAGTATGCATGCAACCAAGCTGTCAACAAACCAAACAAATGAAATAATGCATAATAACTAGATTAAACAATGGGTTCATGTACTTTTCCAAGATAACTGATGAACAAATATCATAAAGTGAATCGATGGCATGTCAGTTATATACTAGTCTGCAATAGTCATCATGTAATCAATTGACTGATATGTACACCATTGCCAGCAATATATTATGCCATATATTAGTTACAATAACCATATTGTAATCAAATATGGCTGCCTCTCACTAATATTCATAATATTATCATTACATAGTTCAAAATGAATTAAATGAAAAATAAATTGATTATAAATATGTGCATGTTTTCCACATAAACAAATAGACTATTACAAAACAGAGTCAAGAAATGTGTAGTCATACAAATTTACTTATGTCAGTTCAAAAGATATTGCCAGCTTTCTGTCACAAAATGTTTTCAGAGGGTAAATGTCACTACGGATTTTTGGAAAGAGCTGCACTAAAGAAATTAACAGCAAATGAGATGAGAAAAACACAAACAATTCTTTTTTCAGCAAATTCTCTCAAAAGTATTCATTTATGCGATCTTATAAGCATCTATTATGTTGAAACAGTTGCTTTCAATACACCACATTATCATCATATGAATTGACTGATGGTACCACAAGTCCATGACCTACCATATGAGCCCGTAGCAAAAAAACCCAGATTTCTGTAAAAACAACTTATCAATGCATAATCTGTTGAAACAAACAAATTATGTACCCAAATAGTAACTAAATTATACTTCGTATATTATAGTTTGCAATAAACATTAAAATACTTAATTCGATAAAGTGTCATACTCAAAAATTCAAGGTGGGCAAACAAATTTTCTTAACAGTTACATCCATTAAGAGCGGGATTAAGTCAGGAAACTTGGGCAAACCACCAGGAATACTCCCAATTGGATGGGTAAATAACAACATTGGCAACCCTACAATAGCAAGTAAGGCAAACCACACTGAATCCTGCTATGATTGCAATCCCTAGGAGCAAACTTAATAGTAAACTCAAGGATTCCTCAATGTAATTAGGCTATAGACTGAATGCTGTGCGGCAACACAAATTTCTACCTAACCTGATTTCAATGTTGATCTTTGAATTAGCTTGCTATCGTGGGTGCACAAATGTACTACCTCGAGAGATTATGTGTTTTACTCAAGTGAAGGAAAAACATTCACTCTATTTTTCATGGTCTTGGATTCAACCCAGCCTTCATAACCAGAAGCACTAAGATTTACTTATGTGCAGAAAACCTGCACATCCTGGCTATGTACATTGTCAGTTTTAGTTAATATAACTGTTCAATAGATACCCACTGTAGAATTTTTACAGTTTTTCTTGAAAATGTGGCTATATTTATATTCAAAATACAATAATTAATTATTGAGCTTGTGTGTGTGACGTACTTTTCCTTCCTAGTTCTGTCTCCTGAAATGTACATAATTTTTATGTACAGTAGGGGGAAATAACAAACAAACAAACACATACTACAAAAAAATTTTATAGAATAAAAGTGTGATGTATGATGAAGCAAAGTTTTAATTAAGCACAAAAATATTTTCAAATAACAAAACATAGAAAGAGATAACTGATGCCAAAATATGGTTATTTGCCCGTATATGTAGATCCCTCTCCAAGGGGTAGGGGGTCGGTCAGTTGGTCTAATTTTTCTTTCAATAATTTGTAAAAATGTCATAAACAAAACATGTATTAGCGCAATAAATATCCCAAATAGGTATGATTTGGGATATTTCTCTAGTGTATACTATACCACTTCATTCATGTTTTTAAACAGTTTAGAAGTGTGAAGATACTGTTTACAAAACTTTTCAGGATGCCAATCATTTTGAAAGAAAAAAACTTTTTCTGGAATTTCCAAAATTATGGACGGTACTTTTTTCAGTCAGTCGGATGAGAACAATCAAACAATTTTTTTGAGACTGATGTTTATTTTATTTTAAGACATGCTTGTTCCTTTAAAAGTATGATGTTAAAAAAACACATATGCAAGGTACCCATACTACATATCAATAGTGCAGATGTCTTACTTCACACAACTACTGATATGATCACATGTTCAAGTTGCTTAATCGTCATTTTTATCATCAACTTATTCTGTAATATTTTATTTATATCCAGTTGCTTTTTAAAATTATAGTATGAGCACAATATTTAAGGTTCCTTTGGAAGCCAAGTCTGTATTAAACTTCCATTTACACACGTAATCCTTAGCAGCAGACCATATTGGGTGTTAAGCTAGGAATGTTGTAATCGTCCATAGCATTTACTCACACATACATAATGGGAACATGAATCATCAACTATTCCACATAACCAGGGGTCATTTCATACATAGTATAAAGTAAATCATTGTAAGTTACAAGTACTTTTCAATGATGCATGTTAATGGTAAAACTCTTTGGGGGTATGAGACCTTTTCATGCGTTGCAGAAACTTTTTCAGGAATGAGTCCCTGGGCTCTTTTAATTGCCAACAGCATGTGCAAACTTTTACAGGAATGAAGGTTTCGGGACCAGGTCTCAATAAATCTTATATTTTAGTAGCATCACTCTTTTCTTGTACCAAGTATTTCTAAAAGATTAGTTCTTTTGTTTAATGCTGATTAACTGTCACACATACACACACCCACATGTAATCACCTCCAAACATGGATGCCATTTAGGACTATGCAAACACAGCCGTCTGAATCCGTACTCAATTGAAATACCGAGGACGTTTACGCCATTTTTGTACAGGACATAATTCACAATGCAGACCTCCTTGAACTGAAGACGGTCCCCCCTTGCAGAGAGTTCCACGCTTTAAAGGACCTCACTTTTTCAAATAAATCTATCAGAAGCACCCTGTATAGGATTCCTGTTGCCGTATTTTAATCCTACACGTATGGGCACTACCGGCTAATTATCTGCCTCTAAATCTAAGAACTATTTTGATTGGTTGCAAAGAGGGCTAATATTATGTATTGAGCCAATCAAAGATATGGTCTGAAGGGGATTAAGCATAGAATTGCTCAGAGATATAAAAGCTCTATATTGATTGGTTACTTATTGATTATATCATTTAATTAACCAATCAGAGGTTTTGTAAGAAAACTAGCAATGTGACAAGCATCCCTTAGAACCAGGCCCGTCGCAGGATTTTTTTGGGGGTGCTGATTTTGAAAAAGTGGACTTTTTTCAAGGGGGGGCGATTTTGTGAAAAGTGGACTTTACCCCAAAAATTTGGACCTTTCTTGACCAAAAAAAGGTAAAAACCCTGATTTTTTTGCTCGCTACGCTCGCAAATTCTTAAATTTTTGGACTTTTTGTACACTTTTGCAAATTTGGGGAGGTGCGGTCGCACCCCCCGCACCCCCCCTGCGTACGGGCCTGCTTAGAACTAAATTCATGTAAATTGTGGGATAGGCTTTTACGACAGGAATTCATAACAATTAGTGGGTTTTTTAGCGGGTTCGCCGTCGGACAAGTTTAGAACTGTCAATTGTCAAGTTTAGAACTGACAGTTCTAAACTTGTCCGACGGCGAACCTGCTAAGAAACCCACTAATTGTTAAATTCATGTACTTACATCTGGAGTAATTGCTTTGAAGACGGGGATGTCCATCATTGTGATCTGGCTCTGAAAAATAGAACATTAACATAGCGCATGTTAGTATCTCATCAGCAAACTTTTATTTGGAATATACAAGTTTTATAATGGGAAAAAAGGGAAGGGAAGGAAAGAACAAAATAACAGCACCAAGACTGTACAGACTGTTTTTGTTTTCATATGTTTGATACTTCCATGGACAAAATGACATCACACATCTGGTATGTGTATCCCATGTCTCAAGGCATCCTATGCTATTGGAATTTCATTCATCTAATATTTCTTGGCACACATCCAAACTATTAATAAGACTTGTAACACCTCGTTATACTATTCACTAAGAGTATAGGTCAATGTATCAAACCTCAAAGGAAGTTTGGAACTGTCACCACAGATTCCTTCTATAACCTGTGCTGTCACCCATCATATCGATAGCTGTTATCGGAAACCCACATTTCAAAATATGTGTGATAAAATAAAGACAATAATACCAGATTCGTAAATTTTTGTCACATAAAATCATTATTATATGTGTAAATCCCAGGTACAAAGACTTAAAAGATCTTAATGTATATTTTTAAAGATATTATGCCTCAAATATTTGCACTTACTTAAATTTACTTTTAAAGTCCCCGGAAAAAAATATATATAAACACAAACATTTTGAGTACTTTTATAACTACCATAATAAACTTTCAACATTGTCCTTATCTATCTAGATGAGTAATCATGTTTGACTTTAATTCAACTTGTGGTGTACGTGTGACAATGTTGAAATCATGCAATCATCATCAAGATTGTGTAAACTTCAATGCAGTTCGTATAAAGTTGGTGTAGTAAATTATCTAGTATCATAGGCATCAATCCTGGAAGGCATGGGGTTGTGTGATGTGTCTCCCCTCACTTTTTGAAAAGCTATCCATTGTTTCTTCTTTTCAGCCTCTTTTGACAATTGAGACCAAATGTCCCCCTCTCAGTTTTCAAGACGGATAGATGCTATTGATATTAATATAGCTTCAAAGATTCACCAAACTAGTAGAAGCATGCATATATACCGAATGTGTTGTTTATCTGGATTCTTGAATGAATCTGTGTTTAAGCAACTACATGTACATAACAAACTTGACTCCCTGTGCCTAAAGTCAAATACCATTGATACTATTATTAAAGGGAAACATTTGATGATGTCTTATAAACGAAAGTCATTTCATTAGTGGGGGAAGGGGTCAAAAACTCTGATTACGTTTGTAAAAAACTAGTAAACTAGAGCGGTTCTCGGGTTTCGCGGTTTTCGGCATTTGCGGTTTGTGGTTCAGGTTGGTTGGTGGTAATTGGGAACCTTGTGTGATCCTGATTACTGGTTTTTGATGTGCATTTTGGGTTGTATGTCGAGTTTCTGTTCAGAACCTTGTGTGATCCGAGTGTGTGTAATGTGTATTATGGATTGATTTTGAGGTGTAAGAGTTGTATGTGTTGTGTTGTTTATGTTATGGAATGTAGAAATGGACATTTTATAAATAGGATTGGATATTGGGGTGGCAACTATGTATAGATGGGTTTGTTGTTATTTGTGTACATCCATATGAAAAGGTTGCACTTGATGGTTGTATATTTTTTTATTTCATAATAGTTTGGAATGAATACTAGACTCATAGCATGTGGAGGTCACTTCAAATCATGGTTAAGTGACATGTTAAGTGAACTGGAATGAGCGTTTCGACAGCATTTTTGTGGGACATGAGATCACATCAGACCTATTGAATTGCATTCTGAATACGAAGAATGTCTTTCTGATATCGAATAATTTACATTTTATGAAATTTATGATATAATACAAATGTTATGACAAATTATTAAAGTTTGATTTTTACCTTTCTTAATATTGAAGAAATGGATTTTTTCCCCCAAAAGACTTAATTTTTGTTGGTGTTTTGGGGGGAAAAATCCATATCTTCAATACGAAAGGTCAAAATTTTCAATTGATTGTGGGCTTTTTATTCCACCTACATAAGCTTCAATTATAAATCATCAGATGTATAAAATTTCAATATCAAAAATATCAATTTTTAAATGATTTGCCATAAAATGTGTATTACATTGCGAATTTCAAAAAATCAAAATTATTTGACATCAGAAGGACATTCTGCGTATTCAGAATGTAATTCGATTGGTCTGATGTACTCTAATGTCCCACAATAAATACTGTTGAAACGTACATACCCCTTCCCTTAAGGAATGTTTTGTATTTTTAAACTATGTGACTTGTGGATGATTTGAAGTGACTTTTTTATTGAAATGTCTGGTTTTTATTCATGGCTATTATTTGAAATGAGAGATATATGTATGAGCCCTCAAGTGCATGCTTTTGATATGCATGAACACATGTATGGAATGTATAATTGTTGATAAAATACTGAGTAGTTGTTGATTATAATTTAGAGAATGTTTGTTCTGTTTGCAGGTTGAGTTTTTTTTGTGAAGGTTTGTATTATATGTTGAATGTGTGTTTAGAATGTTATGTAATTGTTAATATGAAGTTGACTTATAGTTGTTAATATGTGTTACTATTGTTTCTTAAAAGGGATAAATAAGATGAGACAAAATAAAGAATCTGAAGTTGGAAATATTAGTTTAAGCATATAAATTTATTTGTTCTGGAATGACGTTACAAAAGTTAACATAATTGCACAGAGTTTTATTTAATTTATGAACAGTGTATTAAAGCTAGAATGTACGATGGCCTTGAGGTATGTTTTTATATGTGTCACATTGACTTGTGAGGTAATTTTTGGATTGTTTGACACCCAATTGGTATGTGTGTAGAGTGTGGCTATAATTTTAGTTGAAAAGTTCTAAATAGGATTGTTTGGTGGTTGTCGACTTGTGGTTGAATGATTGAAGAAAATGGGAATGGGTGGTTGTCGTACATTGTAGCTTTAAGGCCTTTGTTTTGAATACGTATATACTGTCTGTCTAGTTTGAAGTACATAGTATTGATGCGGATTTTACATTGTGCTGACTTTGAAGGCTGAAGGCAGACATAGCTGCAGCATAGACGCAGTGCTGTTTACATGCTTTGTATGCGCTTTGTCACTTTGTACTTCAGAGTGGACAAACTGTAGTTTCAGAACTATTCTTTTAGAAAGGTTGGAAAAATTTGGCATAGAATGTTTTAATGTTGGGTTATTTAAAGGACATATCGACCCTGGACCAAAACAAGCATATTTAAGCACTGTAGGCCTACTTTAAATATGCTTTCTAAACAACATTCCAATGTGCGACATTTGGAATGACGATAAAGTACATTTAAAGTACAAATAAAGCACAATGGCCAGAAAAGTACATGTAAAGCATACTGAAAAAACCACATTTAAAGTACTGTACTGTAATTGTACTTTATAAGCAAACAAGCATATTTAAAGTACTGTGCTTTAATTATACTTTATACCAAAACAAGTATTTTTAAAGCACTGTGCTTTAAATATGCTTTCTAAACAACATTCCAATGTGCGACATTTGGAACGACAATAAGTACCTTTAAAGTACAAATAAGTCACAATGACCAGAAAAGTACATTTAAAGCACATACTGAAAAAAGCATATTTAGAGTACACTGTGCTTTAATTGTATTTTATACCAAACAAGCATATTTAAAGTACTGTGCTTTAATTATACTTTATACCAAAACAAGTATATTTAAAGCACTGTGCTTTAAATGTGCTTTCTAAACAACATTGCAATGTGCGATATTCGAACGACAATAAAACAAAGTACCTTTAAAAGTACAAATAAAGCACAATGACTAGAAAAGTACATTTAAAGCATACTGAAAAAAGCATATTTAAAGTACCGGTACTGTGCTTAACGAGGTTCCATACCATATACCAGTAAGCCTATAATTATAAGCTTACCACATATGGAGCTTATCAAAGTATTGGTAACACAAGTATGTTTACATGCAAGTATACATGACCAGTAACTATCTCCTGTAATCAAGCTTCTATTTGTAAGTCCATTAAGTCCTTTGTCTTCAGTAAGTTATAAGTTTATTTGCTCTGATTATTGGTAGGAAAGAAAGTAGAATATTGAGGTAGTGGTACTACATATTTTGGGTATACCCTGGCAGAAATTGGATATAGTTTTGATAATATCAAAATTGTATCAAAAAGTAGCCTACTGTATCAAAAGTATATCAAAATGGGACATTTTGATATATATAAAAAATGTATCAAAATATATCAAATTGTATCAAAATATATCAAAAAGTATCAAATTGTATCAAATCATATCAACTTTGATACAATTTGATACACTTTCAAGATTTGGATACGGTTAGATACTTGCAAAAAATTTGATACAATTTTATACACTTGAAAGTGTTTTGATACCATTTGATACACTTGAAAGATTTTGATACAATTTGATACACTTGAAAGATTTTGATACGATTTGATACACTTGCACAATTTTGATACAATTTGATACACTTGAAAGAATTTGATACAATTTGATACACTTGAAATATTTTGATACAATTTGATACACTTGAAAGATTTTGATACAATTTGATACACTTGAAAGATTTTGATAGGATTTGATACACTTGATTGTTCAACAGCCAGGTTTTTTTGATACACTATATTTTGATACTAGCTGATATCATATGATAACAGGATGTATTCCTATTTCCAAGTGTATCAAAAACTAATGCATCTATTTATACTTTCTTGAAGCAGCGTAACCCCATCAATGAAACGCTGATCTTCCTTAGGGCCCGATCAAAATCTGTATCAAAATTATATCAAAAATAGATTGTGATTACGGCAATAACATCATACATTATACCCTGCTGCACATACAGAATTAAATAAATTAAATACGGTATTGCAAACATAAATTATGTATCAGCTCTCTGTAATATACATGACATCTTGGTTTGTTTAAATTAACCATTTAAATAAAATCTTTCTGAATATAAGTTTCATGACTGGGGCTGGAGTCTGACCCCTCATATCTGACAAAACTCATTTAAAACCAATGTCAGCGATACAGTGTTCAGTCTACACATCTTAAAATGCATTTGCGACAAACAGCATTGACAATAGGTAGTCCAGAACACTCTTACATATGTATTTATGTCGGAGTTTCTTAATTATTTTATTTACATTTTCATGTTTTTAACTCGACATTGTGGCCCCAATCTTCATGATATACATGTACCCATATTTTCATGATTGTGGGAAAAATAGTCTTAAAGTTTGTCACTCATATTCCTTATTAAAAAACGGTATCCCTAATGAAAAGTTCTGAATCTGATGAATCCATTTTCCACAATTAAGACTGTGAGAAAAACAGTCTTTAAATTTATGTTTTTCATGATTTGTCATCAATTGGAGGCATTTGTTTTTTGCATGTCTATCTTCGCTACTGTTTTGCTGGGCTGATAAATGTATTCTATCATCATGTTCCATTGTAGTTTGCAGAGCTTGGGTCCCATTTCAGCAGCAACTGAAAGGAAATTGTACATAAAATTACGAATTAGTTTAACTTAAAAATTTAACAAAATTAATATCTTATTGCCACTTACACATCTGGCCGCTTTTCCAAAACAACTGAAAAAATATTTTGTGTCAACGAGAAATTCATAATCATCAAGGGTCTATGGTTAGCCAGGTATTTCCACATCACTTGTTTAGAGTCCGCCAGAGAAGGATACAAACATACATATACATTACATGTAGAGTACTGTCTTAACTTAACCCCTCCCCCTTTTTTCCCCTTAATTTTTATATCAAAACTGAGATTTTTGGTATTGGCATAAAGCTCATATTTTACTCGTTAAGATTAGTAAAGTAATACTAAAATTTATCGCCTGAGATAAATTTCGTTTAGTTCATAATCTGCATATCCTGTGAGGCATTGCTTCTCATCAAAACTGCACGAACAAGCAACTCAAAATTTGGAAACAATAATTTTAATGGTACATTTTTTTGTAAAGTCTCAATATGTACATTGTATAAGAATACTAAATATTTTACCATGTCCCTTCCTTTAAGGGATCCAAAATGAGCGTTTATTGCGTTTCGACAGTATTTTTTTGGGACATGAGAGCACCTCAGACCTATCGAATTGCATTCTGAATACGAAGCATATCTTTCTGATATCAAATAATTTTCATTTTTTTAAAATCACAATATAATACAAATTTTATGACAAATTATAAAAATTTGATATTTTTCAAATTTTGATATATAACAGTCATCGAAGTAAATTATATAAATCTAATGATATATTCTGAAAGTGTATGTAGCAGGGAGGAAAAGCCGACGGTCAATTGAAAATTTTGACCTTTCATAAATCATCAGATTTATAAAGTTTACTTCAAGTACTGTTAAATATCAAAAATATAAATTTTTAATGATTTGCCATAAAATGTGTATTAAATTGCGAATTTCAAAAAATCAAAATTATTTGATATCAGAATGACATTCTTCATAATTCAGAATGCAATTCGATATGTCTGATGTGCTCTAATGTCCCAAAATAAATACTGTCCAAACGTTCATACCCCAGCCCTTAAGTTTTGACTTTTAAAAGCTAAATTGCACTAGCAGCAGTGGTTTTAATATTTAGAAGCAAAAATGTGTTTCACAGAATCACAGTGGACGAGAACCGTAAGTATTTCAGACTTAAAATTTCACTGGGATTTATGAGAAAAATAAAAGAATTTTCTTCAGATTCAAAAAGCTCCATTTTGAAATGGATAAAGCGGTTTTAAATACCGTACCTTTGGTAATCCTCCAGACTACAGTAGTGATTTATATGTTGGTGTTTGGTGTTGCCACAGGTATAGAACTTCACGGTTGCATATCACAGAACCTGTATGAAAAATAAATAATTAAAATTAAAATGGTATTTTAAAAACTATCTAGTCTCTTGTGTTGGTGTTGGCCTTTTGGTTCGCGGAGAGACAGTCATTTTACTGGGTCAGTCCATCTCAAATCACCAAATGGGTTGGCTGGTCACCCTCTCAGGTTTTATTTAAAATCACTTATAATTATATCATAGCCCTATGTGCCCAATGAACACATTTCAATCGGTAGGTCTATACTCTTTGTTGTTTCCGAGAACCGCCTATTAAATATTGGATCAGACACCCCCTTGTTGCTCATGCGCGTAGAGACCTACCATTTGAAATGTGTTCATTTGGCACATGCCACCCGGTTACCAAACCCTAACAGGGCACATAAACATGACCGTCATGTGTGCAACCCAGTTTCAAGCATCAGCTTTTGCAAAGTGACGATCAACATAAGCAGCTGTTGCAGATGGAAAATTTATAGCATCGATAACCATGACGTGTGCGAGTGAGCATCAACATGTTGTACATAATTTTTGGGCCACCCGATTATCCTAAGTTACCAAACCCTAAGGGGTGGTGCAATAATTATGTGTACCCCGGGGTGAATTATAGGGGGGCAAAGATTTTTGGCAGGCCAAAAGGGGGGGGCAAGCATTTTTTGGCAGGTCGAAAGGGGGGGTCAAGCGATTTTTGGCTGGTCGAAAGGGGGGGGCCAAGCAATTTTTGGCACAGATATTTTGGGCACCGTTTCTATATTACGCCCTAAAAGGCGAGGGAAAACGTTATGAACACGCTCAAATATGCAAAATTTCCTGCTCACTTTCTCTTTCGCATTATATGTTAAGACAATTTAAGGTTTTAAATTGGGTTCCCCAAAATCTTGCATGTGTAAGGGGGGGGCAAAGATTTTTTGGCACGTCAAAAGGGGGGGGGGGGGCAAAGGTTTTTTGGCACGGCGAAAGGGGGGGGGGCAAGCGAAAGGGGGGCAAGCGATTTTTGGCAGACCATTTTGAGAATTCACCCCCCCGGGGTACACATAATTATTGCACCACCCCTAACAGGGCACATAAACATGACCGTGATGTGTGCAACCCAGTTTCGAGCATGAGCTTTACGCAAAGTGACGATCAACATAAGCAGCTGTTGCAAGGGGTAAATTTTGACGATCGATAACCATGACGTGTGCGAGCAAGCATCGAACATGTTGTACATAATTTTTGGGCCACCCGATTATCCTAAGAAGTTATCAAACTCTAACAGTGCACATAACCATATGACGTGTGCGAGCGAGCATCGAACATGTTGTACATAATTTTTGGGCCACCCGATTATCCTACCATGACGTGTGCGAGCGAACATGTTGTACATAATTTCAGCTTTACATAAAGTGACGATCAACATATTAAGCAGCTGTTATCATGTACGGTACATCATCTACGTGTCTACCTCCAGTCCATATGGCATGGTATTAAAATTAGTAAAACCAAAGTATACATTAGAATTGAAGAGGCATATTGACGTTACATGATGGGAACATAGTCGTTATCATCAATGATCATTATTACTAATAACTATTACAATCATTCCCATCATATTTCCACCGCAAGGTTTCCATATACCTGCACCATGCAAGGAACTGCAAGTGCAAATGCAATACAAAAATAAGACAAAAGTTTGTACTTTTATATGACAAAGTTAGCATGACATGGCCATAATCATGTAATGTTTGTTCATGATGTTGTTGGTCTATCGCAATAATTATTATTCTGCGTTTGTAATTGACAAAATTACGAGATTTATCATCATGATCATTCATGGAGCCGGGTGCAGAATTCGTAACATTTAAGGTAAATAAAGCCAACGCAACGATTTGGATCGTTTATCTTGAATCGATCGGTTCCTTAATTCTCCTTCTAAAAATATCATGATTACCTACCCATACCAAAACGTATTCTAATGAAGAAATTATTTCTGATCAAAATCGACTGTCTACCAGGGCTGTCAACTTTTTGGAATTGCTTGGCGTGAGACAAGCGGCGTACCGGGATTTGACGACTCCAATGTTAATTTTGTACCATGCTCGAGAATGTGAATAGCTGGGGGAGGGGGGGGGGAACAAATTATTCATGACGATGCATGAGATTTTGCTCATTTTCCAGCTTTTAGCGTGAGATTTACTACCTAAGCGTGAGATTATACTACCTTGGCGTGAGACCGTGACCCAATGCGTGAGACTCACGGCCAATGCGTGAGAGTTGACAGCCCTGCTGTCTACGACATTCGCCTTGATCGCAAGCGCTTGCAAGCAGTCAGTTGCTAGGCGTAACGACATTTTGTTTTCACTACAAAACAAACTTTATTCCTTTTGATCAGATGAACCGTTACAAACGGTCTCTCAGATAGCTACCGTCAAGACACAGATAAAACGAGTTGCATACGTGCCGTTAGGATTCTGAACACGTTCTGAACACGGAATAGGCGAACACGTTAGGCAAGCCGTTAGGACTATAAAATGAAGTCAAGCCCGCACAAAGCTAGACAAACATTGACATTGACCAAAATGAACTCGAAAACATTGCTAAATGACCGAAATATTGATTAAAATGAATCCGAAAACATTGCTAAATAGACCATGTCACAGTGCCGAGCAGAGAAATGTACGAATTTAAATTAACCGAAAATGTTTTCGCGAAATTGCATTGCAGTAGGGGTAGGTTAAACAGCCTTTTAAAAAGGGTGATGTTTCATATTTCTTAGGGAACAGGCTAATTTGATGCAGTATGATCTCCTGAGCATTTTGACACCATTTTCATCCAAATCGGCCAAAAAATGAGTTGGTGCCGGCCAAAACAAGTATTTGGACAGGGGGGTCTGTGGGGGGTCTGAAAATCAATATTTTTGACAATAATCATTATTATATGCCTAATTCTGTTACAGTTGGTACTGATTTGTATGTAATTGATGTCTAGAATTCCATTTATGAAAGTTGCATAAAAATTGGAGTTGTCGTTTTCTTAAAATGGCTGTTTTACGTCCAAATATGGATGTGAGGGCGCTTTGCATAAAACACGCACACGTTCTTTTCACAAGAAATTTTAATGATGCCAGTTTGAAGATAATCACATGTGGCATATCCTCAAGAAATTTGGACATTGTATTGCTTTTCGTTTGACCGTGGTACCATTTTTCGTATTCTCAGGAAGCCTTCCATTGAAATGTACACGTTTGAAAGTGCATTGACCCCTGTACAGTTAAATGGGAGCATTCTATGAAATATTCAAATGGCCGCCAAAATCAAACCGTACTATGTAAACTGCTCAAATTTCTTGAGCAGGTACTAACTATGATTATATTCATACGTACATCATTTAAATTTCCGTTTGAAAGATCGTTTGCATATTTTATGCAAAGCGCCCTCACATCCATATTTGGACGTAAAACAGCCATTTTAAGAAAACGACAACTCCAATTTTGATGCAACTTTCATAAATGGAATTCTAGACATCAATTACATACAAATCAGCATCAACTTTAACAGAATTAGGCATATAATAATGATTATTGTCAAAAATATTGATTTTCAGACCCCCCCCCCCCTGTCCAAATACTTGTTTTGGCCGGCACCAACTCATTTTTTGGCCGATTTGGATGAAAATGGTGTCAAAATGCTCAGGAGATCATACTGCATCAAATAAGCCTGTTCCCTAAGAAATTTGAAGCATCAGGATTCCTTAACCCACCACTAAATTTGCAGTTCCTTCAAAGTTCTTCAACTAAAATGTATACCAAAATCATTAAATATTAGTAAAATTTATCAAGAAGTATATTTAAGTTTGGAAAAATACGGTATAGCTATCATAATGAATTTTGCCTATTATAAAACAGGCCACAACTGATGAGCGTAAACCACAACTGATCACAAAACACATCAAGCGCAAAAGTCCCAATAGCTACCGTCAATAAATTTCCATAGTCCATAATTATACTTATCAATAAATCATAATTATACTTATCAATAAATCATAACAAAATTGAAGAATATCATACTTTGTCCACCTTGCGTTTAGATGATTGCAGAATGAAGATGATCAGAAGAACTATAATTTAAAGATGATTTCTTGGAGATGATATCGTGGAGATGATTTT
This sequence comes from Amphiura filiformis, assembly GCF_039555335.1. Classification (NCBI taxonomy): domain Eukaryota; kingdom Metazoa; phylum Echinodermata; class Ophiuroidea; order Amphilepidida; family Amphiuridae; genus Amphiura; species Amphiura filiformis. Next base: position 61,220,380 of record NC_092644.1, on the reverse strand, counting down.
TTTCGCATCCGTCAACTTGGAGTCTTGGAGAATTCGATCAGCTGTGACAAAGAGGGACGCTTCTTTATTACCCGACGCCACTTGAAAACACTTGAAATATAGGTGTGGGCAAAACAAGAACCCCAAAAACCCCATCGCCAAATGATATTGAAGATGCTGCAATGTTACGTAACGGTTCAAGTTCATCGATTAGCTATCGATTCCCTATCAATTCGCTCAACTCTATATATGACTCATGATTAGTCATCTCCTAAATGGAGGCTCATGGGAAGATATGTCAATTTAACATGCATGATGGGAAGTTTTGTCAATATAAACGGGTTTATTATTTGAAATGCTATACACAAACGAAGTAAAATTGCAAACGAAGTAAAATTGCAAAACCCAATGCATGTTATTATATAATATTTATGTAAAGTAAAAGCGGTAAAGTTTAACCTTGACAGACGCAAGTTCTCCTAAAAATGAATTTATTTCGGTAAAAAAATAATGATCATAGACGGAATGACAATATCATAGACAGAATGAACAATAGTCATAGGCGCAGTTCAACCACCGTGCTTGTTTATCAAATCCACATGGTGTGTAGTAGACGCTTGAATAGTAACCTCGTTCATTGAATTTCACGTTAAATTATCGCACCCAATCATGCCGCACTCATGCACCAACGCCAAAAGTAGGTGTATTTGGACAGGAAAATGCCAGATTTGGGCTAATTGTGCGCAATTGTGTGCAGTGCGAATTTTTTTTTTTCTTTCGGCGTTTTCTCATTAAATTAGGGTCCCGTTCAAAAAAAAATCAAACTGGTGTCTAGATGTAAGCACAGTTAACACACCAGGAAAATTATAGAATATACAACCAGCTAGTTAGGCCTGTTCAGTGCGAACAAACATGCACCTGGTCGGAAAACAAACTGTGATTTCCTTCGGATCACACAATAATATGGTCAAAGTTGATCTTTAGGGTCAGCATTTCCAATATTTCCCACTTATGTTATAGAATGTTATAGAGAAGTAGGGAGGGGGTCAGCTTCCAAATGAAAGCACTTTCATTTGGACATCATCAAACCGTAAGTACACAGTGATCTTTATCATTGTTACATGAAGTCACAGAAATAAGCATTTATATAGTTGCACAAGATGACAGCATTACACTACTCAGTACTGGGCCCCAGTACAGATGGATTATGTTAACACTGCTTATGTCTATATGAAGCTCTCCAATCCAGATTAATCTGAATTAGGCCCAATGCTTGAATTCCAGCAACCAAACAGATGCAGCATGCTCTTGACACTACCAGTGAATAAAACAGTAATCCACATTGTCCTAATTCCAGATCTAAAACCCTTGTGTAAATAACACACTATTTAGCACAAATGAGTTTACATAAATGGAACGTGATGCTGTGACAGGTTTCTGTGTACACTGATTTTATCCATAAAAAGACATCTTACACTTCCCACAATGCATTTCTTCCCTGTACTGATTTTAAGCAGAGAAGGCATCTTATACTTCCCACAATGCATTTCTTCCCTGTACTGATTTGCTATTCAGTGAAACATGGGTGTATAAGAAACACCTTAATTGCAAGATCTAAATGAGCTGTGTTAATTGAGCTATTTTTGTCACTATCAACCCACAGCAGACGAACGCTCCTTCCATCATGCTTTGCGATAAAGGATGGATATAAAATCTCCAGATATAGTCACGTGACCATTCAGTTGCACATAGCCATCGACCGCGAATGGACCTAAGCAAGGTTACAATACAAGTGACCCACGCTGTATTATATCCCACATAGGCCTACCAGCAAAACACCCGTGGTAAAACACCTCCGTGTTCTGCCTGCGATCATCAGCACTAAGTTTGGATGATCTCAGCTGACTCAAAATATTGAATAGACTGTATTTGTGTTGATTTCAGCATGTTTTGTGATGTTTTTAGGGCAAGGATGTTCAAATAAATGGCATTTTAATACGGTGGCCTAGTACCTGCTGCCGTTGTTATAAATATCAGTGTGTAGTTCATTCATTCAATAGGGGTGTGTACGTGTGTGCATAATCGTGGAAAAACAAGATACATACTAATTGTAATGAAAATGTTGGCACTCAATTCTTCCTCTGTATATACCCCACTATATTTGTCATGATTGTGTTCCTCTTTTAAGAATCATAGATGACGAATTTCAAAGAAAATCACAGCAAATTGATCGAGATTTACGGCAGTTGGCTAGTGAGTTCGTGTTGAAATCACTGTGATGATAGCATATTCCAGTGTTTACAAAATACTAATACCCAGAGCTTGCGTAATTATCGCACATGGCCGTCTCTTCTACTGCTGGCTTGATTCCGCTCACGCCACGCAAGCCGTGGTGAGCAGGTCAAACTAGCTGCAGTAGAGACTGACGGGGAAAAACCGTTAGGAATTTCTAGGCTGGTATCCGTTTACTTTTTCTTGGTCTAAGGATGGTGCTCTTTTACATTGAAAAGCGTTATGGTACCCAGTTTAATATGAGGATCAATAATGTGAAGAGAAAACTGAGTGAGCACGTTACGGTACGAAGTACGCTACCTCTAAACACGGGCGACTTGTGTAGGTTTTCAATGGCGGGTTCCATGCGGGATCTACGCACACAGGCTACATGGGAAGGTACGTTTTTCTGCTGTGCTATCGACCTATGTAACACGGAATAGCAAATCAATACAGAGTAGAAATGCATTGTGGGAAGTGTAAGATATCTGCTCTGGATTTTGACAATGCAAACTGTATAAAAATACTATTACATTTGTAGCTACACATTCATATGCATACAATACACTTTGTGCATGAAATAGTATAGGCCTAGTATAGGAAGTCATTGACAGTCTTGCCAATAGCAGATATGAGTACAAGGCTATGATCATTGTGATGAGCATCAATACATGTAACTTGAGGCCTGATACACCGAGTGAGTGAAAAGCGAGTGCTGCCACTAAACATGCTGACGGATTTCCGTACATGGATGATTTTGTAGGATCGTAGATTATATAATTCAAACCTTTTTGCTTGACAAATTCTGTGAATAGATTTCTCCCAACTTAAGCTTTCACCGTCTGGGCTGACAACTTGATGCGATCAAGCCGCCAGATCCCACGTCAGACCATGAGACCAGACATCAAAAGTTATGAGTAATGTTTTCACTGGTTTTGTCAGGCTAAAAAACGTTTGAATTATGATGGCAGGATGAAAAATAAATTATTAAGGCCCTAGAAATATATGAAATTGTTAGAGTTTTGGAGTCGATTTGTAGTTCATTTGAGCTATGAGTGATAGCAGTTTAATAATTTGGCAAAAAAAAACCCTTTTCTACGGGCTTGATTGAACCAGATTTTATATTTTCGGAATTTTTTTACAATCTACTTTTTTTAGATGTATGAAATTAAAAATGTTAATTAGTTTGGCCAAAGGGGATTGAATTTGACTCAAGTTTCTTGGAAAAAATTGGCAAAATAGTCCAAATATGTTTGTAAAAAATGTTCAGATTTTGTCTGATTTTCATGATTTCAGTGATTTTTAGGTCATTTAGCCAGTAGAACAGGATTTTTTTTGCTGCCTTAGCTGCTTTCAACAATGAGCATAATGTGCAATGTGCATACTATACGGTGTACAGTACATATTGTTTACTTACTGCAAAATCTTCTGGTAGCACTCTCAGCATGTCGAACACTACCGCGTCATAGGATTTCATACGCGGTAAAGTCCAACGGCCGTCTCCCAATTCCCGACTCTGTAAAAACAATCAAAGAAGAATAGCAATTAATAAAACAATGCTCATGTGTGTCTCAAACTTGAATTCATTGAAACTACATGTATAACTATAGATATCTGTTGAAGTTGAAGATTCATTCACAAGCCATAGATAGGCATATCAAAACATAGAATCTAAATTTAGAACAACAGGCGACAGGGAAATCCCCACATAAAAGGACCTGATTCTTCCTTTAAAGATTACTCTGCAGGCCATTAGGATATGTTTGTGCAAAACAAGGAACACTGTCTTGTGACACACATCTTGTGATACACTTAGAGTACTTCCTCATTTGTACCAAATCCTTCTGCACAGTTACTCATCAATATTGTAGGGTGGTTATCAACCTATACAAACCCAACATGAACAGGGATAAAGATATCCTAATTTTTGACCTCGACACTGGCAATGCTATAAGTATAATATTTTAACACAAAATTTTCGAAAACAATTATACATGCAGTATGTTATGACAATTTTTTTTCATTCTGAATCCGTTGAAATCCCTGGTATGAAAAACAAGTATGTATTATATTGTGGGTAAGTATTGCCGCATTAAACGAGATGGCTAGGTCACGGATGACTTGTTCTACATCGTCTAATAAATCAGCCGGAAAATTTGGCGAACTAGCTGAGGGGGATTATGAAATTCTTGATCCAAACATTTAATTTGAGGAAATTTCCTATTCAATTGCATGCAACAATATCCTGGTTCACTGTCCCAAATGATCTACCAGTTTTTTGTTTGCACTTACCTGTCCCTAATGTGAACTCCAAAACAAGCCCACAAGCAAACAGCCATTGCTGCAATCATTTGATTGACCCATAAGGCAAAAAAAAGTTTGTTTCCTGTAGCGCACATATTTAGTTTTTGACGGCTTATTGTGCGCATTTGATTTTTTTTTTCATTTACAAAGAAAAAAAGAAATCGCAAAAAAATAATATAAAACACTACTGGAGTAAACATTTACACATTCCACAACAAACGAGCATAGTGAAAAACTATTGCAGGTTGAAAGGTCATAAATATTCTTGAATATGATTTTATTTTTGTATCGGAGAAACCCACTGTAAATTCCCATTCCAATTTGCAGCGAAAAGGGTATTTTTTTTCCATTTCAAGACATGGATTTAAAAAAACCGCATTTTGCATTTGACTTTTTGGACCTGCTACAGGAAACAAACATGTTTTTTTTTGGCCTAACTTGTGCTCATCAAAATGATCTTTAGAAACTAAATAGATTGTGTTTAAACTTGCCGCTAATGCATTGCTTTCCCATTTTCCGAATATGCATTTAACAACACAACTTTGGAACAAAGAACTAATCAACTTGAACATATCAAAGACAATCAAGGAAATCAAACATTATGCTAATTTGCTGACATGAATGTATTTGTCTTGATTAGGATATGATGGTTAATCAATAATTGATAGCATGACATAGGCAAGTAAACAGCCAATAACATAATAAGGATAATACAATTTACAACTGTAATTTACTTGTAAAATAAATATTTCAATGTAATTATAACTTCAAATTGTAATTTATAATTTCTGTGGGTTAAAGTGAGTTTGCATTTTATCAATTGAGCTTCAAAACCAATTTACAGGTACAAATATGTACAGATTGTGTAGTCTACACTAAATGTGGCAGTGACCCATTAGAAGCAACTGTATATGGATGTGTAACAATGGGTGTAAAATGTTATAAATGTGTTACAAACGTGTGTTGGTCAAAACATTTTAATAACATTTAAATATCGGGTTATGTAAATGTTTTAAAAACTAAAACGTTTTATAAAAACAAAATAACACATTAACAACAATAGTTTACTTTAATTGCTTTTCAAAAATCGTCTGCTATTCATCTTTTCTTTCCTTGTTATAAAACAACTGATTTTGATGCACAACCATACCTCCTAGCAATCAACAGTCAACACTGTTTCACATCAATTGACACAATTTCTTTTCATATTCTCTCAAACAATAACCGAATTGCATTAACAGCGTGAAATTGTGTGATGCTCAGGTACTTTCATTTTCTGTTTAAATTGAATGGTTTTCATCAGGCTGTCATACAGGAAATACAAAGACAGGCACTGACAGTATTAAATGTTGTCAATGTATACATTTGCAAGTACACAGATAGAAGGAACTGTGCTCACTATCAGTCAATGAAATTGGGTCAAACTTTCTGCTGGGCTGCCTAGTTGACTGACAGTATCTCAGCTTGAAAGAGATAGTAATGCCTAATGGGAAGTCTTTCTTATGTTGGCAACTCTACACAATGCATAAATGAGGCTAATTGATATAGTGACAAGTTAATGTTCGTTAAGTGATGGCAATTTTATGGCAACTCAGAAAAGACAACACTTGTGTAACCTTAGAATTTGCTTTATGAGACACGGTTCAGCAAAGCAAGTCATTTGTTGTGACAAATAAATTATTGTTGTTAATTTAACATAAGGCTACAAACTGCTGAAACTCTGAATGTATTATGTTTTAGTAAACCTCTTCTCCAAAATTGGTCAACATGTTTAGAAAATTGCCTCAGATGATTTGGAAGAAAAACAAAGATAACTGTAAACAAATAGTAGATTTTAATCAGTACTCACTGGGTCAATTTTCATTGTTGTCATTTATAAACTTGTCAACAAACATGAAATGATTGAAGCACTCTATTTGGTCTTCCTCTCATCTTTTCTACTAGACTGATATGCATCTAGGCATACATGTCTGTCTGTTATCCCTGACTCTACATTACTGGTACCCTGACCTTCACAATGAACTCATGTGAACTTGAACTCTTAACCATGGTTGTTAATGAGCACATTATACCACCATTAGGCCAAAAAAAATAAGTTGTTTGCTTGCCCTCAACCGACCGACCCTAATTTTGGAAATCAGAAAAAAGTTTTTTTTTTCTATTTACTGTACAAAAGAATACCGACCCTATTTTTGGAAATTCCTGAAAAAGTTTTTTTTTTTTTCTTTTCAAATTTTTGCATTCTGAAGATGTAAAAAAATGTATTTTAGAGCTTGTGTTCAACATTTTAGTTGTTTTCTAATATTAGTTGATTCATTTTGACACCAAAATTGTCTGATTTTTCATATTTTGAGCCTTAATTAATACAAACATTAGAGTTTCCTAGTAATAAAAAAAAAAAAAAAAAAAAAAAAAGAAATCCCGACCGACCGACCCAATTGTTAAAATTCAATTGAGGGCAAGCAAACAATTTTTTTTTCTTGGCCTTAGTGTCACCTCCAATTCTATTTTTAATTCCCAGACATACTATAATTATATTTTACCACTTTTAACAGACACTTATTAAATGTCACTGAATACACACATTTTGACATGCTACACAATATTGTTATGTTTGTTTTTGGAAATGTAGGCACTTCATATAATTGTGTGTGTGCACAAGTACACATGTACAAAAGTATGAAAGTTGGCTTACCATCGTTTACCTACATATTCCACTGCAGTCTTTATCATGTTTATTAGGGGCTGATCCAAGTCAAAATTAACCTTAATTTTTTTTTCTTCTTGCCCTTCAAATGAAGCACCATCAAATATAATTATTTGCTCCCTATATTTCTTTGCAATTTAGATCCTCCTAGAACTAAGTGTCGTCTTCCACAACTCAAGTGTATTCAAGTTACTGGTCTAAACACATGACAAGCTCTTTTCTAGGAACTACACCTACACACTTATATTAAAACACAGTTTAGTTGTAACCTGGCAGTCCATTCTAGGTACAGCAGTGCACATAGAGCACTTGAAACACATGGTAAGCAACCTGGGCTTACTTGTAGTCTTTGAACAGAAACAAAATTACTAGACAGACATTGGGACAGACGTGTATGGCAGCTTACTTACCAGCGGTTCTTCACACAACAGTTCACTTGTAAAATTACCTAATAATAGGCCTACTTGTAGACAAAACCTGTTGACTCTGTACAGTCTACACTCATGTCCCAAATAAAACACACAGTACTTCATATCAAGTACCATCATATCAAAGTCACCTCTGACTTTCCATGAACCTACATGCAAGCTTACCTTGAAGAATAGGCCTTCTGTCTCTCTCAGTACACTGTATTATAAATCCAAGAATTCAACACTAAATCCAGGCCTGCGTTTGGTATAAAATCCTAGTTATTTATCCAAGTTTGGTATGTACATGTCCCTATATGACCATACACCTAAATGCGTGTGGTGGGCTGGCTCATGACAGAGTCTGCCTAACCCCCCAACTTCCTTCATACTGACAGTTCTTCACTCACAGTTAATTTTACTCCCCGTCATTTTCACCACATAACATAATCTTCTACTTGCTTCAAATTTGCATAACTTCATGAAACTTTAAGGTTTTATTTTGATTTTTTTTTTCAGAACAATTTTACAAACACAGAATGACAATATGGTAATTTCTAGTAAAGATCATGCGCAAAATTATCCTCCTGTTAAAATTGAGCAATACATACAATTCTTCAGAAGTCTACAGATAGTGAAAGCTGCAGGAATTGAATGAGGAAATACCCCATTATTTAGTATATAGACTTTGCATAAGATCCCATGCATAAGATATTATTAGAACTAGACACTTAAAGGGCTTCCAGGTTCACTTGCCTGCGCTGGTTATACACTTAAAGGGATTCCAGGTGATTTACCCACACTCAAGGTGACTTGTCTAGGTTGGTTAGACACTTAAAGGGCCTCCATGTGACTTGCCTGAGTTGGTTAGACACTTAAAGGGCTTCTGGGTGACTTGCCCGAGTTGGTTTGATACGTAAAGGGCCTCCAGGTGACTTGCCCGAGTTGGTTAGACACTTAAAGGACCTCTAGGTAACTTGCCTGAGTTGCTTTGACAATCAAAATAATCATAAAGTTTAATAAAAACCCCTTTAAAAGGGAGTGCTCAGGCATGATTGGAAAACATGGTTGTACAATGTAGGTCGGTGGTAATTCATGTAGGCCTACTAATAAACTTCTTGTTATAAAAAAGTGTACTATAGCTTTAATGTTATTCTATATATTTATACTATGAACGCGTGCAGCTCTTAATAGGCGGAATTATTCGTTTTTTGTTACTGCATAAGTCAATAAAGTTGTGTCATTCACGCAATATGCAAAGCGCAGTTCAAGCGTGGGTGCTGCGCCCAGCTGTGTGTGTATGCCATTCTACATGTATATCAATCCACAATGTTATGAGTCCCGCCTATTATGAGCTGATCAGAGTATAACACAACATACATGAAGTAAGAAACAGGTTTCCATGGTGTACTTAGGTCTATTTTGTGTATATGTAGGCCCACCCCATATTGGATTTTTTTTAACACTTCAACATGTACATGTAATATATACAAATGGTAATGAAAAGTAAACCCAAAGTTATACTAAAGTAATTTACAAACATGTATGTAATTTCAATGATGTGCACTAATTTGGACATCAATTCAACACAATTTGAAAGGGCATTCCGTGATCCACACTTTGTACAGAAATATTCAGATTTTATCATTTTATACCACTGGAAAACTCTGGCAGAACTGTTTCTGTATAAAATAATTCTTGCCGATTAATTCGTTTAGCAAGCATATCGTCAAACTTGTTCGCCAAATTACAACACAGCAAGTGGCATATGGGGCATATAAGTACACCTAGAGGCTGTATCAAAATGATACCAGTACTCATCAATTTTGATGTTGATTGATAAGCGTACATGCTTATTTTATTCTTGCAAACAAACAATCTGATCAACTGAAGTTGTGAGATTTATATAAGATTTTGCTTCTGGATATCTACTGACAAATGTCATAAAAAGTGGATGCTATAGGATTGTGAAATACTCATTTAACATATTATGTCACATTTAGTGATGTAGGCCTATGCACTTGAATGTTACCCATGAAAATAAAAAGTAAAGTTTAAGTTGTAGGCCTACATATTAACGATCTAAATAATACAATTTAAATATTACACACTTTATCACCAATGCATAATTTTTTCAACAAAAAAAAATTTAAGCCCTTAGCTTAGCTCCAATGTGCTCTGTTCTATTTCAGATGCCATTTTACCCAAAATGGTTTAAACTTGATAAATTTGTGTTTGTGGGATATTTCAATCTGTTGGCATTGAAGATGCTGCTGGATATAAATTTGTATCTGCAGAATATTCCAATTTCTGTTGATTCTTGAAGATGGTGCTGTGGCAGGCTGTTGTGTAGAGTGTGAATGAGATGACTACTGTTTATATAGTGTGGACGAGATGACCACATGCACTGTGAACTTCTGGCAAATCCAGAACAATCAGAACACCTTACTTATCTCTCATTGCAAATTTAAGAAGTTCATGGACATTTGGTAACTTGGTATAATTGACCATGCAGGCTGACCTAGCTACCTGACTTTGTCCATAAAACAAAATCTGTTCATGGACAGTTTGTAACTTGTTATTAAACTTCAACTTCAACTTCCAGACCACTACACTATCAATCTGTCAACACTCATAATATTGAAACTGATTATCATTCCCAGGTAACAAAACCCTCCACTATGGGCTACAGAACACAGTCTTATAAATAATTTCATGTGGAATGAGGCTAATATCCTATCCCCACCTCAAACTAGAAATCTCACTGCTGCATATATTTATGAACTATGTCATGAGGAGTGAGGTTATTTTAGGAGCTGGCAGTAGTCTGCATTTAGTGCATTTCTATTACTGAGATACCATGCATTATTCTACAAAATATTTTTAGTGATTACAAAGCAAGAGCATTTGCAAAAGAAGCTCCACTTAGAGCTACTTAGGTTCAAGGGTCAAATTTTATTTCAAGGTCTAAACTGAATGTATATATTCACTCAGGTGTACCTGAGCGAAAAAAGTTTTAATAGACAGTGTGGGTTTGTTTTGTATAAAAGTTTGCCAGCCTCATGGTGGTAGTTCACTAGTTCAAGGTATTAATAAAGATCACCGTAGGGAAAATAATTTAATATTAGCCACCACTATGGACCACAGTGGTCTCAAACCAATTGCATAGTTCAATAACACCAATTAAACAATCAGAGAGCAAAATTTGACCTCAAGTTGCAGAGTATGAGTTTTTGTACCCAAATTTTCAAAGGTCATTCAATGAATGTACAAATGTATTGGGATTAAAGCAGGCTGCGACAAATCGCCTGTCCGATAGCCCGGGGCAATCACATTTTTTGTCGGGCAATTAAAACTCTGAAGAGCTGTGCCCGATCGGGCAAGTCTAAATTTAAACCAATTAAAGCTTGATGATTTAAAATGGAGTATTTTGTCCAACTTGGCGTGTTCACAGAAGTAAAAAAACGTCAAAACAAAGTAGAAAACTTCTTAAAATGGAACTCAAATTTCGCTAGGCACTCGTATCCCACACCAGATTTGCAGACATATACATGTATATATGCTAATGAACATCATGCCGTTACGTGACGTATTGGAAGTTTGGCCAATTATAGAACCTGTTTAGTGCAAATATCATGACGTCATTGGCGTCAGCTGGCCATGTATTTGCATATGATTGAGATTGAGATGTACTAGTGGTTGGCGAAATACGTAAATCGCCGTGACTTTACTGACAAAATTTCACATAAAATACACATTATTTTCCACATGTAAGAAACAAACAGTGAAATAATTGAATGAAATGTTCATTTTTATGCATTTCATGAATACTCATTTATTTATCAACTTAACTGAGAAAAGTATTGGATTTCCGTAAGAATGAAACTGCCAAATTCGGAACACTGACGGTACTATGCACTGCACTGCATGATGAGTATGGTATGTGACTTTGACGGTCGACAATTGTTGCCGGGAATATGGGTTAATTTCGGGCAATTTCGGGCAACCAATTTTTGGATATTGCCTGCCCGATCGGGCAAGCTAATAAATAAAATTTGTCGCGGCCTGGATTAAAGAACGGTTCCCCTGATAGATGAGCATGTCATGGATAGTGATGATATTGAGGAAATTATTCCAACTCACTCTCAAATAGCTTCAACTGTAGCTTAAAAATCACCCCTAGCTATGAGGTATGCAAACAGTTTTGACTACCAAACTAAATTCCTTATTCAGGACTAGAAGTAACTTTATAAATAAATAAAAGTCTTACAAAGCATTCCATAGGTTTTCTACCACTTCATAAAATCGCCTGAAAACAAAATTAATGAAAAAGTACTGCAGTGTAAAGATCAAAAGGGAAACATTTTGTGAATGATTTGCTTGTATAAAGCCAAATTTCTAAGGTGTTAATGAACTCATAATGTACTTCATGTTTACAAAACCAAACCTCTCCAAAAGAATTAAATCCTTTGAAGAAACCATTTCCACATAATTGCTAAAATAACCAAAGTTCATGAGGTTGGTGGATATTTATAATGTGAATGTTTTGCTAAGGAATAGCACTATTTTGGTTAATGACAACATTCTACTGTTTCCTGGCTTGTCAAAAACTGTGACATATTATAACTCTCTGGTTTTGACATTTATTGTTTTCATTGATATATTAACCTCTTAGAATGTTTGAAGATGGGCTAATTTGATTTTAACAAAACTAGAAAGGGAATTTGTCAAAAGAGAAAAAAATAAATAATATTCACACATTAGCAACCATCTGAAAGTCTCCGTATTATTTTTAAATTTTATTTCACTATTGAACATATTAAATAACATCATGTTTCCCCAACCTTACATATCTGTAATTGTTTTTAGATAGGCAAAATTGATGATGTAAATTATGCTAAATACTGCAAATTTAGTTGATGATGTTATACTCTATACTACAAACTCTCTACATTGTATAAAGTTCTGGCAAACTCATTTTGAGATGATCTCAGGAAACCTAACAAAGACTAGCATAAATTTCATATCAAAAGTGAAAACATGACGGTAGATGTAGCTCAATAGCACACTACAATAGTGTTGCAATGTTCGATTTCAAGGTCAACATCACCTTTATTATCTACATTTCCTGTTGCCATGGAAACTATGACATCAAACCTTACTTCTTTTGATCTACATACATTAAAAAAATATCACCACGATAAGAAGTTACACTTGCAATAGATAAGATTTATGCTTCATTGTGATATGATCTGATGCAGGCACATATAAAACTGAGATATGGGCAAAAATAAGGAGCAATCAACAATAAAAAAAAAAAGTAAGAAAATGGACAAATAAAAAGTTCATAACTTTACAACCACGTATGCCAGTGATCAAAAGTTACACTAAATTATGACTGTGATTCAGAGATTTCACCATTGGTAAGCTTATAGGTGCCAAGCAAGTTAGTCAAATTTGTAATATTAACAAAATTTTCAAAATGTCCAACTTTATTCTGAGTGGATCAGAATCATCAGATAGCGTCACATTTATAAATAATCACACTACAAATTTCCAGGAGAGAGTTAAAATATATGTCAGGTGCAAAGTAGTTAGTCACTCTGCATAAGACGTTCAATCAGAGGGTACAGGACATGATTCTAACTAGAAACACAACTTTAGGTACTAAGATGCCACCCCGTAAGCATGCTTTAAAGTAGGCCTATATTTACAGGAACTGCCTGCTTTTTTGGAATAAATTAAAATTATTTACATATGAAAGTATATCATACCATATTGTCTGTAATATAGACACTCCTTAAACTAAATGCAGCCCCCATATACTTTTCAATGACAAAGTGACCGATATGCATACATTTCCATGCCATATCATGTCAGTATATAACTGGCATTTGTTGAATGTCCGAAATTGTGAAATTGTATACTGCGCAAACCTTAACTTCTATATAGTTCATTGCCAAATTATAGTAGAATATGCAGCATAAAAATTCTATATTCGCATGAATATGCACTTGCAGTTTTGTATTGATATGTTCCCTGTTAGTACCGATATTCACCATGTGTTCTAATTTTGGGCTGTTGACAGCCGGAAACGACAACATGTACACAGAGTAAGTTTGGTGATGAACCTGTGAATAGCAAACTGCCCCTTTGAGTTATTTTGGTATCCATCAGTTATTATTTACTGTCATGTGGCTACATTTACTGATCACATTCTCACTATTGTATATAAATTATTGATTGGAATCACATGTATACTTACAGAGAGACTTTGTAAAGTTGAGCCCCTAGAGCTTCCTCCCCCATCTCTACTGTCCCCATTGGTAAGATCTTCTGCCGAAGACGTCGATGTCTGCCTCAATGGTCTGTGTGGCTGACTCATATTGATGGTACTGTGGTATGTGTCAAGTACTGAAATGTGTTAAATAATATTAAAAGTTGTGAAAACAATTACGCACACATGGTATGGCTTGGGTGGAGGGTGGAAAAGAGAATGAATTCTGTTTTACAATAAGCAGATAAGAGAGAAGGCCTTCAAATTTTGTTGGTATGTGAATCAATCCTCCCAAAGATACATGATTTGTGTTAAAACCAAGTTCTTAGAGTTACATTAAAAACAAATAAAAAATAACCCAAAATCTCTGGATGTGTTTCTAGGAGGCGTCAGAAAAAAAACCTTGTTTTATAAGCCGCTCAACCCCGATTTTGCATTTTGGGGATTTTTTAGTTGAATTCAATTAACACAGTAATTTTTGGCTGTAGTGCATTGGACTGATTTTTACTGAAATTTTCTTTTAATTTTTGAAATGTTTGCTAAAAATTCCTGAATTTTTCAGAGTCCAGGCTTTTGGTAACATTTTATGACCATTTAGCCGCTTCTTTTTTTTCTGAATATAAAAAACCCAACTAACCAACATTACTAAGCAAGTCAGTCCCCCATAGAACACTGGTTTGTTTTTTCGTCACCTAATATGTACAGGTTTGTCACAGGTTTATCACAAATTGATATAAATTGATAACATTGTAAGAACAAATTGCTCTATATCTTTAACACTTTATTGTATCACCTCATAACTCTTGAGTCATTTTCATAAACCATGAACCTGAAATGAAGCACGCATGGTAGCACTTACAAATTGCAATATCAAGCATCTATACCATTTCTAATTAAAGCGTGCTGAGCGTTTTGTACAAATTGTGAAGAAGATCACAGCTACACAAATTGCCTCTTGCACTGCTTGATACGCCAGCTGTGAAGTCTCAATGGATGCCTGCATGGTTTAATCTATTAGATGAATACATCATTGGATGACACATTTTGGGTGGTGAAGCCCAACCATGTTTTAATTGTGAACTGGGTCAGATGGATGATATTATCCGAGTTATCTCCCAGTTGATTCCAGAATAACTAGTGGCTGCTAGTCATTTTATATGGCCTATGTGTACCAATATATTTCAAAGAAGAACTACGCCCTGACAGATGATTCCTAGAATGTTGTAATAAACAAATGAAGCATCTCTTCCATAAAAATCCCTTTTAACACCAATTACCAGCATTCCAGGCACTTATTGATTGCAAAATTATGAAACATTCATCTTCATGTAGTGTCTTTTTTAAGACAGTTCTAGTTTTGACATGTTTGTCCCCTTTTCTTTTCTTTTTTCAATGTGAAATTGTAAAAAAACAATTTGAGTCAGGATGCCTAGCACTGTCATGACGACTTTCTGATACACTGAAAAAGTTGATTTTTCCACAATGCTACCCACCATGGTTCTAACATTGACATGTGACACGAAAAGCAACATGAGTTAGATGTCATAAAAATGGGATTTTGAAATACAGCCAAACATGCAGGTTCTGTTGTTAAAAGTACACTTAACCATTTGAATGGGCATATTAACTCAGAAACTTTCTCAATTTTAATAACATTTTTGGCATGTTGCAGTGATTATAGTATTAAAATTGATCTTGTACACTGGTATGTAATGTGTTGTTTGTACTGTTTACCCTGACTGCTCATATCCAGTCTGTGTAGCTCAGTGGTTAGAGCGCTTGCCCGACAAGTGAGAGGTCTGGGGTTTAAGTCCCTGCACAGGCAGATATGTCCGGAGTTTTTCTTCTGATTTATCTACCTATGCATGTCATGTTTCCTTTTGTTAAGCCATGTTTAATTGTGCTAGTGTTATTCTTCTTTCCCCTGTAGCCAAAGAGATTACACCCAAAGAGAACAGACTCCACCATGTCCATTAATCGCTCATGCAGGGCAAAATATATACCTCCTGATTATTTTGCCATGCGCCCAGCAAACTTTGATTTAAAGTATGTGCTTCCTTGTATTCTGGACGTAATATGTTGTGCAGATATGGGTGCACCAAGGAACGTCAAAGACCTACCAATGCAACACACACTACCTTTGGGCTTTTGCAGGAAAAATTGTGAAGGTAAGGCAAGGTATACTATTTTGGTCTCCATATGTGAAAATCCATGGAGGATTTCCCATAAAATTATGCACAGGTCTTGAGTCTGTCCTCTATGGTCCGTATGCACAAAAGAGTTAGACCGGGTTTAAAGTTAGACCTGGTCTAAGTGGATTTTAGTTCCATCAGGAATGGTCCTTTACTCCTATTTCCTTCCTAAAGTAGCTTGCAAATTCTAAAGATTTAAATGCCGAGTTCAAAAATAATACAAAATATCTTAAGGGACCTGGAATGAGCGTTTTGAGCGTTTCAACAGTATTTTTGTGGGACATGAGAGCACATCAGACATATCGAATTGCATTCTGAATACGAAGAATGTCTTTCTGATATCAAATAATTTTCATTTTTGAAATTCACGATATAATACAAATTTTATGACAAATTATAAAAATTTGATATTTTTCACATTTTGATATATAACAGTCCTCAAAGTAAATTTTATAAATCAAATGACATATTCTTAAAGTGTATGCAGCTGGGAGGAAAAGCCGACGATCAATTGTTGGTGTTTTGGGAAAACAATCCATATTTTCAATACGAAAGGTCAACATTTTCAATTGATCGTCGGCTTTTCATCCCACCTACATACACTTTAATTATAAATCATCATATTTATAAAGTTTACTTCGAGTACTGTTAAATATCAAAAATATCAATTTTAAATCATTTGCCATAAAATGTGTATTACATTGCGAATTTCAAAAATCAAAATTATTTGATATCAGAAGGACATTCTTCGTATTCAGAATGCAATTCGATATGTCGGATGTGCTCTAATGTCCCACAATAAATACTGTCCAAACGCTCATACCCCACCCCTTAAGCAAATGTAAAGGAAAATGTCCTTTCTCCTGGGACTAAATTCCACTTAGACCAGGTCTAACTTTAGACCCGGTCTAACTCTTTTGTGCATACGGACCTATGACGACACATCTGATCTCAAGCACCATTCTCTGAGACCCTATTTCAACAAAATTTTTGTTGAAAAATATATTGGTAGAGAGCTCAGTTATTGATGGGCCTTTTTACACTAAGGTACCTTTCTAGTTGAGATTGAGTGTAATTCTTACCTTTGATGCAAATCTAATTGATATCTTCCAATTGATGAATCACCCCATTACTATTAAGTGTTATCCTACAAATAAGATTCACATGCAATCACACAAACGCTTCCTCACTTGTCTCAATCCAATTCCTTAAATCTAATGCACAGTATCTTCTTTGGTAATCACTCAAATAAATAAACAAATTTGGTTCATCAGTTTATATTCCAAAAGATGATTTCTCCTGGTAGTTAAATTCACTTCCTTCCGGTGTTGATAGATGATGATATGTGACAAGCTGGTACTGAGTTCATATGAAGTACTAGTGAATGTCTTTGGTTACAGGCTGCTTGATATGGTGTCATCACATGAGGTACATCACATATAGTGTGTCTGTCTGTCTCTGCATGTCATCTTCACTAGTATGCAATTCTCACTGGGGAATAGAGGACTTTGACTTTGGCCGTGACCGAGGGCAACCATCATGATAAATGTTCTGTAGGCAAATAAGATATTAATGGTTAATTTATCATTATTCCGTATATTATTAAATTTATAACAAATGAGGTCATGTCATTAATTGCACATTTCGATGTTGCAAGTCATTAATAACTACCTTTTATTAAAATGTTAAAATGTAAACAAATAGTTCATCAACCACATTGTTTGTACACATCCTTACATTGTCCAGAACATTGTCTTATTAGACATATGAATGAAACAAGTTAATTTTTAATTTTGCAGGGTTCATGTCCTTGTTTATATATATGCATTAAATGTTTTTTTCCATGGAAATTCCCAATAACAGTAAAACTAGGTAAACAAGCAGACTGCAATAATTAACAATACACATGTGTTCATTCGTGGAATATTTGCGCTGTGATGTGATCAAGTTAAATGAGTCACATATATCCCATCATATCAATTACTAATTTTTTCCCATTTAATATTCTGGCGCAATTTTAAGCTTTGTGATGCAGAACCCAATCAAAATTATGGTGATTTACATTTGTAAGATATGAATGTTTTCAACCTGCAGACAACAATTAACTATTGAAACACACAGAAATTTGACTGTCTCTCAAAAAACCACACAAATTTTAGAACTTATCATTCTTCATCAAGTCTGCAGTTGGTTAATTGTCATTGCACTTTTTTGATTAATTGCACTTTAATAATTGTCATTTGAAAAATAAAATTCCCATGTGAATGCAACAGTTTTGTCACTACAGGATTCTTATTGTAGCCTCTTTGCACAGGTACACTGAAGAACTGTGTCCTGCCAGAGTTTGTTCCTAGTGATAGAGTGAAAACATTTGAATTGTAGAGACCTTGGAGAATAAATAACAAAAGAAAACTATGATAATTCACCTAAAATGTGTAATCAAATACTAAACCACCACAACAAGGAACTGGTCCCATGCATTGCTCATACACAATAGCTTGAGCAACAAAGGAAACATCACTGCACAAATGACTGTATTCTTCTTATTTTATCCAGTATGTCTTTATTACAAACATTCCTTTTATTTCATCTACAATTGTGCAATGATTCCTGGCCTAGAACAGGATTCTATAACTTAAATTCAAGCCATGTTTACATGGAAGGTGAAAGTAAAGGTTTTAGATAATTTCAGGTTTGATCATTTCTTAGGCCTACCATGTGGAGTGGACCCCGCGAGCAAGCTGGATACAGCAGTTTACTCACTGACAAAAATTCCGAGTTTCAGTAGATTATAATCTACACAATTTGGAGGTTCACTTAAAAGTCAGGCACATGGAGTGGGGTGGGGGTAGGGGTGTAAATTAACGATTATTTGTCTAACCGTTTAAACGGACCACAATCTGGTCGGTTAACCGTAACGTATGGAAAAAAAAAATTTTAATCTAAATTTTTGTCATGTTTTTCCTACCCGTATACAAACTCTAACCCCTTCCCAAACCTTACTTCATGTATACATACAAACCCACCCAAGCCCAACTAGCCTAGCACCCTTGCCCCAGCCCCCCCCAAATACATTTAAGTACACAAGCTTAAATTCTAGGTAAGAATTTTTTTCTTGCATGCAACAGCTTTTTTCTTGCAGGTTAGAAAGTTGATAAATTGGTCCATGCATGTATTTTGTATATATGATGACCTATTTATCAAATTTCTAACCTGCAAGAAATAAACTGTTGCATGAAAGAAAATAATTCTTACCCAGACAAAAAAACTTTTGCACTCTACATGTACTGTATTTTTTTGGTATTTTTAGAATTTTAGATTTTTTTAAAAATTTTGTTAGCAATAACTTTTTTTTTACGTTTAAACGAATAGTGCATTTAACAGGCGGTTACACGTGAAACGTTTAAACGTAGACACCCTTAGAGTGGGGGTTAACATGGTTAATGGCTGAAACCCTTGTGTTGAAACAACAAGAAATAAACATTGTATAGTGTAGGGAATTTATGTTTGAAACCTTTCAATCTGGAATTTTCACGCCATCTGCACACAGATTCTCTCAAAAGTGTGAGTTCTTCATTTTATTCTGATAGTTTTGTGCATGGGGTATTTACACTATTTCAGTATTCACTTCATGAACAAAACATTACAAAATAAACCAGGCATTTCATTTCAATCATGTTTGCCTGAATGTTTTGTTGTCTGTATTGTAAAGGGTTGCAATTATTCAAGCTCACAGGCTTTTCCAAATGGTATTAAAGCAGAACTGCTGATGTTTATCGTCCTTCATGGTTATAATGGACACTTTTAAGGGGGTACTACACCCCTGTGGTAAATTTGTGACTATTTTTGCATTTTGCTCAAAAAATAATAACACACTGGTAACAAAAGTTATGTATATTATTGGGGCAAGGAATCCAATTACTGCACTGAAATTTCAGTGACTCGAGACAAGCGGTTCAGTATAATGATAGGAAATGATGTACATCCTAGTGGTACCTTATTTCTTATCATAAATAACGGACCGCTTGTCTTGGGTCACTGAAATTCCAGTGTAGTTTCATTTTGAGCTGATGTGTTTCACTGTGTGTCATTATTTTAAGCATGAGATTGAACATCCAAATTCAGCCAATACAAGAAGATGGAAACTTTGAATAACCACTGATATTATTTAGGCCTACCTCTTATTTGTAAAATTATTATGTGTATCTTTGTATTTTGTTTGTGTATATACATTGTAGGCCTATTCACTGTCATAGTGTAATGCAGGCCTCCAGAAAATTTTCTGCTGTCTGGGAACTTAATGACAAGTGCTGAAAATTTTCTGTGAAATAACTGAAATAGGCCTATGTGCGCGTAGCGGACATCACGAGCGCGAGCGCAAAATCCTAACGGCCGGGGTCCAGGGCCCGCTTAAGGGCCCTGGAAGCTCTCAGGGTTTAGATGCTCCCTCGTGCAATCTGAGCCTTATTTTGGAACAGTTTTCTATAAAAATTTACATCCTTTTTTCACAAAAAAACACAACTTAAAATTTCAAAGTATTACTGTCAAAACTCAAAACAATTTTTTATTAATTTTTGAACATTTTTTTAGAAGTATTTTGCAACTTTGAAGAACCACTGGACCTATTCTGAAGGGTTAGGATTATTCACAGATAATTTGAAAAAAAAAATGGAAAAAATTACGAAAAAAAATACAGTTTGTTATCCTAATATGCAAACCATTAATTTGTGTTTACCTCTTCATCTATCACATATTATAAATGCATGGAAAACCAATGCATCTATAATATGTGATAGATGAAGAAATAAACATTAGTTAATGGTTTGCATAATACAGATAACAAACTGTAATTTTTTCGTAATTTTTCTGATTTTTTTCTAATTTTTTAAAATTAACTGTGAATGATCCTGAAGTTTCATAATAGGTCCAGTGGTTCTCCGGTCGCCGAAAACTTTGGGAAAAAATTTAAAAAAAAAAAAAAAAATTTTTTTTTTTTTTTTTTTTTGCAATTTTTTTCTGTGACCTCTGTGACCTTTCTGGGAACGCCGTTCCCGCGTTCCCGCGGTTTTTGGAGGCCTGGTGTAATGTCAAAATCAATCGTTGCCAGGTCAACTGGTTCATATTATCTATGTTCGGTACCACAATCAAAATGCTCACAACACAAAGTCAATGGGGACACACACATTAAAAACATCCATTGAAATGCCGACCCACATGAACTGCGGACATCCCGGTTGCCAGGATGTGCCCGGTTGGCCCAAATTGCATGCTAAAGCAAAAAGCATATAAACTTGAGTCTGCAGTTACCCAGTAAAGCACGGTTCCCGGTTGGATGGTGATTCCTCAAATGTGACCAAGTTGGATAGAAAAAAATTAAGTGTGTGACCCGGTTGTTTGGTGTTTTCTCAGAAGCGTGTGTTCCCGGTTACCAGGTTTACAAGTATTGGGGGTGTTTGTGTGTATAATGCAGATACATACATGTATGTGTGTGTGGTTTCGTAAATTATACACCTTAGAAAATGCCATGAGTAATAAACATACAGGGAACGGAATACACATGTGGGAAATACGGTCGCCTGCACTTGATTGATGTGTAGAATCTGTAGATTGTACAGATCTATTTATCTACACATTAATCAAGTGCGGGCTACCACTTGGGCCAATTAAACAAAATAATTCCTTAGAATAAAACTCAAAAGTGTGTCCACAGTAGGCTAGTAAAAACCCAAAGTCTATGAGGCTGTCCATGTTTGCTGGCAGTTACAAATAAAATGTGATAGAGGGCGCTATGCCGAACAACGGCAACAAGGTGTAAGAGAAGAAGAGTGTAGAATCTGTATCTGTATCTGTAGGTGTACTATACAACACTCCCAATGCTGGAGCCAGGCGTATAGGGTAGTGTGCGCATACGGAGTGAAAAAGTTAGTCTTGGCGAAGGTGCTGAAGCACAGCTTCCTTGAACCTTGTTGGATCTGTTATCTGCGTAATAGGATATGGCAAATTGTTCCAGTGTTTGACTGTTTTGGGGCAGATAAGAATACTTGTTGCAGTTTTTGGTGCTGGTTATGATTTGATAGGCTGCTGGATGTGTATGCCGCGATTGACGTGGGTTTGGCCTGAGCAAGTGATCCACCGGCAGAGCCAGGAGGCCCTCTCTGGCTTTCTGAAGAATTGTCAGTCTATTTGCGTGTCGCCTGTTTTGAAAGGTATCCCAACCCAAGTAAGAACAAAGTAAATACAGCATCCTACTTACCAACCATAGATTTCACCAAATATTTCCCAACGGTACCACTAATTCAACAAAGAAAGCCAATCCTACACCACAGTATACATTAGTATTATTAAATCCTCCTATTTGGCAGCAGCACACATGCCTACAAACGTGTGTGTCGCCAACAAATTCATGCAGTAAACTATGGAACTAACCAGATTGATTGCACGCTAGTAAATATATAGCCACTGAACATCACAGGTATACATGTGATTAGCCAATTCCACACTCGTGTGTCACTGAATATGCAAACAATAACAAATGGTATATCCCAGAATTTAATACAATACACAGAATATGACATCACCAAATGATTAAGCTTTGTCACTGTTTACAATCACTGAGCAATTCTATATCACATGACCTCTTGACCTCACTAACAAAAACATGTACCTATTCATGAAATTCAATGTACGGTACTGTATGAGTAGTCTAGCCATGATTAATACGCACATGTACGATACACCAATCAAAGTTCATTTAATCAGTTAGATTTCATTTAATTGTATTATCAAATTCTGACAACACCTTGTGGAGATAATATACGTAGGCACCATCAATACTTACGCCGTATGAAATCATGGAATTCAAAATATCTTGGTCAAAAAAGTACTTTCTCATCTTTGCATTCACATGTGGTCCCTATTTTTTCAGAATTTTATCTAAAATGTTATTATGCCTGGTAGTTCTTAAAAGTGATTTGGGTGTTCCACCAGATTAAAATTCCCCCGCCCCCAATTGCCCCCCCCCCCCGGCCCTCCCCCTCCCCCATAAATTGACATGTAGGTCCTTTATTTATTGTTTTAAGAGGACAACAGCTGATGATTGAACAAATTGAATTGCAATGATTTGTTTCCTTGTGTTCCCTTTTTGTGCATAGGGACATTAGGAGGAAATAGCCTTAAAAATAAATAATAAAAGGTACAAAGGTTCATAATTTTAAACCATTTATCTATGATTTACACTGATTTGGGTGTTTTTGTTCCTGCACATGATATATTATATGTATAAACACTGGCATTGTACATGATCAGTGATTTGAATGCAACATCCTCAGGACTACATTGAGCTAATTATCAGGATCATTTAGCTCTTTTTTGTCTGCATTTAGCATACAATTTGGAATGCTGTTTGGAAATTGAAATACATTACAATTACATGTGAAGAGAAACCTTTCAATGAAGATTAAATTACAATTACTAACAGCACAATTGTAATTAATTACATTTGATCAACTATATAATTGTATTTTACCCCAACCCTGGTAAATGGGCAAGTAATACCATTCAATGACAGAATTAGAATTCATATTGTGAATTATGTCACTCTAGTCACAAGATTTCATGAAATCAAAGCTCACTTTCCTGGTCCCCATGGTAACCATTTCTATACACACATATGACATGGATCCAGCATCGTGCATCCAGCCTCCAGGTGAAATTAACTAGCAATAGTAAAATATCAGTAAATTTAATTGTGGTCAATTATTGTAGCATAGAAATACATAATAGATGACCTTGGCCTCACAATACTATTGCGATTCTGTCAATCTTTAACAGTGCTACTATAATTGCAACAATATAAACCATGGCATAACCAGGGCGTAGCCAGCCTTTTACCGTTATAGCAAAGCCACATTTTTCATCCCCCATTTGTAAATATTTTTGTCCCATTGTGGGGGACAAATCCCAAATTTGTGTCCCCACTTGTGCGTGTACACTCAGCGCATTTAACTTTACGCATAGTATTTGATACTGCGGCAAGCGAAATATGCACATACTACCAAACTTAAGCTGAACCAAATTATAGTAAAGAATCGCTACTTTTCTAGGGCTGTGACCAGACCAATGCAGTGGTGTGAATTCAATGTAAAGCATGCAGCCATGCACACTGTGTAATCATATGCACGTATAGTGAATGAAAATTTTGTAAAATGATCCAAAACAGTGAAATTAATCAAGGTATCCAATAATGATTTGGCTTCCTGAGGCCTTTCATTGGTCAATGGGGTCAATACCCACATGGGAGATCAGTTACAATAATAATGGATATGGAATGTTTGAGTATGTATCTGTGGCTTGTAAGGAGGGAAACAAGAATGGGATTTGAAGCCAATTATTATAAAACTCCTTGGACCGGCCAGTACAATATGTTGCCAACATGTAATAATGAATAATGAAAAGCGACCTTTCAAAATTATTTATAGGTGCCCCGTCAATCCATTTCCATCTCCAATGTCCACAACAGTTTTAATGTGACGATCAAGATTCAATTTTTTCAATTTAAAAGTATAGGCCACCGGCCCAAAAATACATTGATAATACAATAAAAGAATTAATTATAATTCGCTTTAAAATATTTATCTCTTTTCCTGTAGTCGAGTAATTCTTACCATGATCAATCACACACAATTTGATTTGAACTTTGAAGTAATAATCATGTCTGCCGAATTCTGCAGCTATATCACACATATTTATATCCTGCAGAACTCAGACATTTTGCTCTCTATTTAGTTGACCAGTAGATTATCTCAATGACCCAAATTTGTTTTCCATGGACGAATGATATCTGTCTTCCATGTAAAACTTTGGTGCAACAATACCGTAAAACCCCGTCTACAAGCATATAGAGTACTTCTGATGAAAGCTACATTTATCCAGGCGTCATTATGGAGTTTGAGCAAATAAATTACAGATCCAAGCATATACAAACAAGAATTATTTTAAGACCAATCTATTGTATTGGTATATTTACGCTTGCTTCGAATTAATTTAGCTTTCATAAAAAACACTATATATGCTTATAGACGGGGTTTTACGGTATGGCATATATATGTTTTCAGGACTTTGGTGATACTTCTTGCATTATTTGGAGTTTCCTATAACCGAAAAATGTTAAAAGTTGACAAAATTGCGTAAGTAGATTTGAAGCTTGAACAGGTGCAACAAAACTCTGCCCGCTTTGTCATGGGAGACTTAGAACAAGCAGTGTCACCTCAATGCTCCGTCATCTCAACCTTCGCATGATGTTCAAGATTCATTACGACCTGGCTGACATCACATGGAATCACTACCTCAACCACATCCAGGTTTATGCAACCTCTATCCTCAATCAAGGCCACTGATAACCAATGGGGAGAGCTTGGAGCTAGATATAGCTCAAATCTCATCACAGAATCAGTGAAGCATGACACCATGTAAAGCAACATGGAAATTCGTAAGTAAACAACATCGATCACGGCGGGTATAGCGCCCAAAAAAGTTGTTCAAATGACACGTTGGCGAATTGTAATTTGTTAGCATGGTTTCTCTCTTACAAATTAACTTTGCTCTGATGATACAGATTAAGTCATCAAAATAAATTTCAGTAACATTAAACTTCACAAAGAATTGTTTTAATGTGTTTGAAAATTGGCAACAATTGGGTGACCGAAGTAGTTACATGTATAGTTCCATGCACTATCTCTATCCACACAGCATTGTGACAGCAACTACTGTGTCGTCGCTCGTCATGGATAGTAGATAGATTTCTCGATCAACCTCACACCAACTCGTCAGTGTTTGCTAACTTCCCATGTACCATCTGGGACTGGAATAATCTCCAAGTGGATCCAAGTTGGAAGATTGTCCACTGAAGTAGTTTCAGTTTCAGTTTTATTTCATCCATTCAATTATACATGCATCTACTCACCAGTAGCGTTGGGTGTAAGACATTTTTTATGTGTAGCATTATCAGCTTGCACTACTTGATTTTTGTTACATTTGCACACTACACTGTAAAAGTCTATGGCATAAATTGCTACACATTTCCAAAATTGTGTAGCAAAGTGATCAAAATTGAGTAGCATCTTGCTCTGTGATACGGAGTATTACCGACTATGGCCAACGCTGATCAGTAATCACCAGCCTATTTTTACTCGTGAACACAACTGTATATTTTACACCTGTCTTCATTTTCATGTTATTGCTCCAACTAAAGGTGTGCGATATCGTGTTTGGGGACAATATCAAAAGCAATTATTAATTATTGCAATGCAGTAATCCAAACTGCTTCACCGATGAGCCCACAATAAGGCCATCGGCAATAAATGCATAGTTTCCTCTTGGAGATCTTGAGAAGGGGACGAGGTCACATTTCATTATTCATTATCCATTATTTGGCATCATTTCATTATTTGCTATTTGTACAGGGTTATATGATTCAAACAATAAAACAAAGTTTCAAATGAATTACTGCAGCATATCATTTCATTTTGTTCATATGAAATCAAAATCTTTTTACCTAAATTACTATTATTGCAAGTGCATCTACTTACTGGAAGAAGTAACAGACTTCAAGTACTTGGGGTTGTGGACCGTTGTGGGTCAGGAGTACTGAGCAAGACATCAAAGTAAGAAAGGCAATGGCATGGAAAGCTTGTAAGTTCAATAATATTTGGAAATCGTACCTGCCCAGGCACCTCAAAATACACCTATTCCAAGCTACTGTAGAAAGCGTCCTGCTGTACATATGTATATGGTTGTGAAACCCTGGACCATCACCAAGAAAATTGGCAAAGCAATGGATGGCTGCTATAAGAATGTTAAGATCAGCACTAAATGTGAGCTGGAAAATGCATGACCAATAAGGAATTGTATGGGGACATTCCACCTGTAACCTCGAAAATCAGCACAAGACGACTACGGTTTGCAGACAACAGTAAGAGAGCCAAAGGGAGGATTACATCTGATCTGGTTACATGGAAGCCCACACAAGGAAAACGAACCAAAGGACGTCCCAAGAAGACCTTTGTGGATCTGCTTCAACAAGACACAGGATACAGTGGCAGAAATTGAGACCAGCATGCAGACAGGTGGTTATGGGGAGCCATCATTGATGCCCGACAGCAAGAGTCGACGGAGTAAGAGTATTTATTAGTAAGGGCATCTAAAAATGCTCCGGAAAGGGACAAGGGATTCAAAATTTCCATTATTTAGCACATGTATGCTCTACTCCTACTGCTGCAAAACACTGCTAAAATGCTTACAAGAATGACACAAACATAACTGACAAGAAAACAATTTCAAAATAACATCAAGTTAAAGAAAATTGAGATTTGAATGAGAATAATGAAAGTTTTGGCCAGTTCTGAAAAATGACGAGCGCTCCAAGAGGAAACTATGAATTCATTGCCGTTGGCCTAAACTATAGTTTGAATATACATTGTAGACTCAACAATTATGAAAGCTGAATAAAGTCGCCAATTTGGCAATATATTCCCAAGTTTGTAGTCAGATTGTGATATACCTAATTCCTCCCATGAATCCATTTAATATTATTTAAATGATTAGTTTTGTGAAAAATTGCACGAAAATCAGGCTGAACGTGGACAGCGTTTGAGTTTCCTGGTGTCGCATCGGAAATGCGTCTCACTTTGAATCTTAAAATTTATCAAGATATGATCAATATTGCAATAAATTTTGCCATGATATCACGACATGGAAAACCCTGGTGATGCCCACCCTTAGCTCCAACACATGTACACGACAGATCTATTCTCATTTGGAAGTGAGCTTGCACTTTTAGGAAGGAGAAAAGAACAGTTTTTTAAACATACACTTTATTTACCACCATGTTGCTCGAAAATTCTAGCCACAAATTTACTTACTGATGAGCTTCACATTCAAGGCTAGAGATCATTGCATTCAAAATCTAGTCGGATTTGCTGAAGCATGACACCGTGTAAAGCAATGGAAGTTCAGAAGTAAACACAGCCGATCAGGACAGGCGATCGCATCAAAAATGTTACTAAAATTGTACTTCAACAAAATTTTAGACTGTTCAAAATGGGCAAATTTTACTCAAAGATATAGTTCATTTTGACAAAATAACTTTCATCCAAATTTCAACATTAAGGTGGTACTACACCCTCTGATAAATTTTGTGACTAATTTTGCATTTTGCTCAAAAAATAACTATACACTGCTAACAAAAGTTATGTTTGTTATAGGGGCAACAAATCCAATTACTTCACTGAAATTTCAGTGATTCAAGACAAGTGATTCATTTATATATGTTGAGAAATGAGGTACATTCTAGCGGCACCTCTTTTCTTACCATAAATAACGTACCGTACCGCTTGTCTTGAGTCACTGAAATTCCAGTAACTGGATTCCTTGCCCCTATAATATATTGTAGGCCTACATAACTTGCGTTACCAGTGTGTTATTATTTTTTGAGAAAAATGCAAAAATAGTCACAAATTTATCAAGGGGTGTAGTGTAGTACCCCCTTTTCAACGCTGTCCGACTGAAAAACGATAGCAACGTACTCACGGTTCGATTTAGAGGGGTTTTACATGCACAAATGCATGTAACTTTGGCTCTGTGCATGTAGAATTTTGCCTGTGCATGCAAAATTTTGTGTTATTTGGCCCATTTTGAGGGAAAAATCGGA
This sequence comes from Amphiura filiformis, assembly GCF_039555335.1. Taxonomy (NCBI): domain Eukaryota; kingdom Metazoa; phylum Echinodermata; class Ophiuroidea; order Amphilepidida; family Amphiuridae; genus Amphiura; species Amphiura filiformis. Next base: position 61,191,537 of record NC_092644.1, on the reverse strand, counting down.
GTTGTGCATGTACATTTTATTTTCTAAATCGAACCCTGAACGTACTCTAGCATCGAATGCATCAAACTTTTGTGTGCAAATTCGAAGCTATAGTTCTCGAGTAAGCTGCACTGTCACTGATTTATAAAAATGCAAAAGTCACAATGTAAATCATGACAATGTTCAAATAATAAATAAACAATGATAAAATCTTTAAAGTCAATGCCAGGATTGCAAATGAGGCGTGTAGGCCCTATTTATTTTCTTCTTTCTTGAACAAAGTTGAACAATGCAATGTGCATATAACAGTACAGAATGTTGATGGGGGATCCATACTTTTCTGTAGGATATTCTTGTTGGGAAATTCACGATTTCGGATTCGGATTCCTTTCACAAACAGCTATTGCCGAATCATTCATTGGGAACAATAGAAATGTAGTACAGGGATCTACACGGTGATTTTTTTCATTTTGGGTGGATCACCGTATGTAGACATTTTCATTGAAAATACATGTCACCCATGCACCACGTAATTGAATAGCAGCCCGGTACTGCACAAGTTTGCCCCGAGGTTCACTGGTTACCAGTTGCTCTCGTCTATGTAATCGGCAATCGCGGAACATAAAAATCGTGGTGCACATATCATGACATCAGGAATTGACACAAATTTTACGGTAAAAGCAGTCATACCTAGAAAGTATAGAATTCAAAATGAGAAAATATTCGAGGTATGACTTGTTGCACTAATATCAATGCGAAAAGATGCAATCTCGACCAATCACAGCTCGGGATTTGTTTGGGCTGAGTCTGGGGAACTTCCGATAAAACTTGTAAGTTGTAGCGCATGCTCGGGGAGTTCACTCTATCTCTCACCACAGACGCATTTAACATGGGGTTGTAACACAGAGCTTTTGCTCATTAGTCATTGTGCTCTGGTTGTTTTATCATTTTTTCATTTCTGTTCTCCGGAGTTTATTTTAAAATACACAAGTCATAATTTTATGTTATCTGCACCAGTATGAACAAATAAATAATACTACCAAACCAAGTTCCTGTTTGTCAGAACTTTTATTAATACCAGTGGCCTACCGTATTCAGCCAAGTTATAATGCATGCCATGGGCCCATGCATAATATGAGATGGATTGATGATGATGCGGTCGGATGCAGAGGAGCAGAATTCAGAGGTTTCACAGAGCATTTGATTCATCTGCTTCAAAATCTATAATTCCTACCATGTTTTTAATAAATCCTTACCCTAATTGGCGCACAGGATATAAAGCCACCTGGTTCCTGTTGTTTGTAAGCAGTAAAGTATCGCTATGGGTTTAATTTCAAGGTACTTTGACAATGTTGACATCCATACCAAACCATCCGTAATTCGCAGGCGCAATGGGATGGGAAATTGGGAATGGAAATACTGGAAATATTGGGCTGAAATTAAATACGGCGTTGCCAGATATTGTACCAAAATACACCCGAACAATGAATACATGCGCGCGACGCAACAAACAAGCAAGCTGGAAATACAGGAAGAAAGAAGGAAGAAAGGAAGGAAAGGAAGGAAGGAAGGAAGGAAGGAAGGAAGGAAGGAAGGGAGGGAGGAAGGGAGGGAGGAAGGAAAGAAGGAAGGAAGGAGAAAGGAAGAAAGTTTAGGAATGAAGGAAGGAAGGAAGAACTTCCGGAAGGAAAGAAGGAATAAATAATTGACAGTGAGGGGGGGAATGGGCGTTTTTGAAAAACTATCGACAAAAAGTTTTTGGTTCCCCCCGCATCCACTCAGAATTTTCGCGTTCCCCTTGTTTTCCAAATTTTCTCCATTTAAAACTTGACGATCCCCCTCATGGTTCAACTAAATTTCAGGTTCCCCTCAAAACATTTCGTGTTCCCCCTAAATTTCCCCATCCCCCCATAAATAACGATCGCTCCCTTATTTTGGCATAGAGGCAAACATTTTTGGCAGACCATTTTGTGAAATCCACCCACGGGGACAGATAACTTGCATAGCCCCTTAAATGCCTTATAAAAAATCAGATTTGATAATTATTTACCGAATTCATCAGAAAATGTAGGCCTATCATGCAGTAAGTTGGGGGAAGGGGGGCAGAGTGCCCCCAAAATGAAAGAACAAAGTGCTCCTCTGACACTGAAATGAAAGGGAAAATCAGAAGGGCAAAGGAAAAGAAAAGGGCCAACAAGGAACCCCTTTTCTACCAAAATTCCGGGCAAAATTCAGCCCGATCATGGGCAAAAATAGTGTAAAACACAACATTTTTGTGCGCTACGCGCGCACATCTTCCCAATACTTTTTTGAAGCTCGAAGACATTAAGTCTCTATGTATTGTATGATGCAACTGTAATTTTTTTCCTCTATCCCCGGAAATTTTATTTTGCGCCCCCGGCCCCCCCCCCCTCCCCGACCAACGGCTGGCTACGCCCCTGAAACTTAACCTGAAACGCATTATACCCCATCCTATAATATGGTGTTTAGCTAATAGGCTATATGTTCAAGTTATATTATTCATCTAGGCCTAGGAACTGGGGACTTGCGGGGGCTGAGCCATCGCAATATAATTTTGGTATGTGGGCTCAGCCTCCCCACCCAATAATCCAGAAGTTTAAACAAAATGTGACCAGATATTAATACCGGGAAAATTGGTGGTTTTGGCCGATTTTTCGCAAACTCGCTTGACACCGAGGGGGGAACTCCCTCGGACACCCAAGCTGGGTCGCCAACATATTTTATTGGGTCAGCCCCCCCCCCCACCTTGAAAATCTTCCTAAGCCAATGTTATATAATGTTCAAGTTAGATTTAACATTATTAACATGTATACAAGCTAAACACTGTGTAGCGTGTTTATAAAATGACCGCGCTCAGCTGAACGAATACCTTATAGGCCTAAGTGTTTATGCGTTTAGATACAGATGTGCCTTGATTTGTGATGAGTAGGAGAATGCGGTTTTAAAAATATGAAACATCTTTCTGAAAAGGTCACATGAGATAATAATTAAAATTTCAGTTGGCTAAACGCCTAACGTGTTTAAAAAGTGTTACAGCTAGGGATTTACAAATTGTGTAGTAGTTAACCTCAATGGGGTTCATTTAATCATTTTAATCACAATTGTGGGTCAAACATGTAGACCATGTTTGTGGGGGTTAAATTCTAACATTTTTCGTCGGTGCACTCTGGTAAGGGGGTTAAAAATGACCATTTTGGGATCGAATTTTGACCCCGCGTAGGTTTAAGTGTGCATGAAAAAAGTTTCAAGTGTGCATGAAAAAAGTTTCAAGTGTGCTTGAAAAAAAGCATTTGTTTAGGCTTTTGTGCATGCACGCGAATAATCATTTAGTCAATGCCTAGGCCCTATACTATAGGACCTACCAGTGGTCTCCCGGGGCCAAACTGTAATGCCAAAATCCGCTGCCGGCTCTCACGCTCTCCTCCAAACCATACCCGCAATACACTCAACCGCCCTCCCCCCTCACCACCACCACCTCCACCACCGCCACCAACATGCACCCACCAGGACACCTCCACATAAATCATTGTATCACATCACATCTCGTCTGCACGGAATTGTGCGTAAAGTTATGGACGTGGGTGCTATTTTACGCCCAATCACACATAACGGTTTAATCTGCGTAATGCTGTGTGCAATTTCGGGAAATTGGCAACATTGCAAAAACCGAGCGAATAAATAAAAATTCCTTTAAAAGGAATAGGGCGAGCAAATGAAAATATCGTCAAGAGAAATGTATGAATGAGCATCTTCTCTGGAATGAGTAAACCCTTCACAATTAAAAACTGGGAAAATATGACACAGCATCCAATGGGGCAATAACACAAAACGTAACAAAGATACAAGGGTTTTAACTTTGTTTATACGTTTTGTGTTATCCCCCATTGGATGTTGTGTCAAATTTTCCCTATTAATTTTATCCATTGCTAGACTGTTGTATCCTTTTGGAGCCATCCTTGGTCAGTTGGAACAGATTTTTCCTGTTTGTCATAATGTACGATCTTATAATATGAATTTGGTTAATTTTTTTCAAACCTGATTTTTTTGCATATTTGTAATGTTTACACATGTCACAACTTGCACCTAAATGGAATCATGCAGCCAAAATTGTTGTGTTTGTAGGTAAACAGAGCAAAGTTCGACATAAAGTCATAATTCAAGAAATTATGACTTTATGTCCGCTCATAGAACTGCGTGTTAAACGGCCAAAATAACAAACAGTGTTTCTTTCACGTTCCCTCGTTATTTCAGCTCAAAATGGACAGAAACCATTCCCGATCATTATTACTAGTATTATTTCAGCATTTTGAGTATAATTAATGACAAATTTAAAATTTGAAGGAAATCGTACATTAAGCCTTTAACCCTTCACAGCATAATGAGGGCACGGTGGTTCAGTGGTTACAGCCTTGGCTGAGAGCTTGCTCGACGTGCGTGGGTTCGCGAGTTCCCCGTCCCACCACCGTGTTGCGCCCTTGGGCAAGGCGATTTGCCTCGCTTGCCTCACCCCACCATGGGAAGCTGTTAAGGGTAGTCACAGTCGTTGTACTGATGAACCCTGCGCCATTTGTAGGCAGCAAACGTGGTTCCGACATATTCTAATAACAGCGGAATAAATGTAAAGCGCTTTGAGGCTGTTTACGGCATAAAGTGCTATATAAATATCTACATTTATTTATTTAACAGAAAACATTTATATTAAAGCCATAATGTATGATCTTATAATATGAAATTGGTTAATTTTTTTCTGCATATTTGTAATGTTTACACATGTCCCAACTTGCACCTAAATGGAATCGCCAAATTTGTTGTCTTTGCAGGTCAACAAAGCAAAGTTCGACATTCAATTATGACTTTGTGTCCTTCCATAGAACTGCATGTTAAATCGTCAAAATAATCAGTGGGGCTTCTTCTTTCACTTGACCTTGTTATTTCAGCTTAAAATGGACAGCAACCCTTCCCGCAGTTATTACTAACAGTAATTCAATATTTTGAATAAAGAATAACAAAATTAAACTTTGACGGAAATCGTACATTAAGGCTTTAACATTTTATGCATTGTTATAAAATTTTGTAGAAAATAGTTCTTTAAAACATTTTCGTAGAATCATACCCAGTGTTTTTATCATAAGTTAACAAGACTTCTTCTCATCTTCTCTGGTGCAGGTGAGACAATATAGTCTGGGCTATATCTTTCCATATCAAAGTTTCAAAATCTGTCATATCTATTTCCTCAATATATAATATTGATTATGAGGGAAAAGTTTGATTTTACAATATTTCGATATTATTTTCTAACTTTATCCGTGATTAACATAACTGTGTATTTCAAAGCGTCAAAATATACCACTATTTTGTCCCAACAAATATAATCCAGGGAATATAATATAATATTCATTCATAAGTTTATTTATTTTATTCAACCTGAGACATTTCTATAGGTGCTACATACATGCAGGACAGCTAGGGGTGTAATAAATTGCAAGAACCTCAACTTGGTTCTTTCTGGTCTTAACTTCTTCATATCTTCTTCGAAAAATTTTGTACGGGGGTGTGCCACGTAGACTTCGTGCTGACTTTCTCTATACCTACTTTTTGCTGTTTTTGTTACCCATCAGTATACCAATTTTCAACAAAAAGCACCCTAAAAGCACCCAAATTTGCCATAATTGGGTGCTTTTAAGGGCAATTTTCCCAAATGCGCCCAATTGGGCGCATTGATCTCCACTGAAAACCCACCCATCGATATACCCAAATCGCTGAAAAAGTACCCCAAAACCGTGGCACATCCCCGTATACCTTCAACCAGGAAGAACCCCCTCCGGGATGCAAGTATTGCAATTGCAATAAATAGCGCCCTCAATTTTCACACAAAATTAACAGTTTATAGAATAAAAACTTACCACAAAAAAGCAGGAAAAGATAAATAATTTGATATAGAAACAAAAATCTATGTTGAAAATTGTTACAAAATATAATGTATATATACAGATTATTAGTGCGATAGCTGTTGTATTATTTAGGTCTAGAGTTGAACATTATATAACGTTTTGTTAGATAAAATAATTGATGATCACATCAAACAACCGTTACAACAAGGTAATAGAACGTGATTAGTAAAAGATAATATTTTACTCTTATATACTATAGCTACCAATTCTATTTTAACTAAAAATTTATGGTATGCCCTCATTAAAAATATTACTACATGTACTTCAAAACTCTTGTAGATCAAACTTAAACACCCGATCAAAGACAACTTCAACTTATGGATTCAATAATTATTGTAATTTTTATTAAAGTGGATGATACTCTTATAGCTGTTGATTTCTAGGGTGTCTTGAAAATGTTGACCAATTTGTCCCTGTACTCTGTCACATATAGTTCCTGGTCATCATGTGATAGTGCAATACCTCGTGGGTCATTGACCTCTGTAGTGACACATCCCATGTACACTCTACCTCCTGCATATTTGTAGATAGCTTTTGGGTCACCCCGATTCACAACAAACACCTCATCTCTCTTACTACAACACACATACCGAGGTTGCCATCTCTTAACTTCAGGAGGAGTGGACAGGGTTTGGAGACATTTGTCTGAATAGTTGTATAGTTGCAAGTTTGCGTCTTCACCTGCTACTACAATCTCTTCATGGGATGTGACAGCAACACTGCGTGGCTCATAGGGTGTAGCAAAACTAGATTTCAATGACCCATCAGCATTGTGTATTGATATTGCATTATCACCAATACCTAGTATTATACACCCATTCTTGTCTACAATTACTGCTCTAGCTTCAGATGGCTCATTGTTTGCATTGTATGTTTTGAATTCAGAATATAATTTGTAGTTGTTGTCATACAGTTTACAAGTTGTGTCGTATGTAGGTATAACGTAGCCATTGGTGGATGTGATACTGACAACGCCTGATCCACCTAGCATATAACCATCAATAGTATGCATGAGCTCACCAGACTTTGAAAACACCAGTATTCTATGCCAAGAATCACACACTGCAACCGTTCCATCTGATGTTACAGCAATTCCTGTAGGTCCCTCTTTACAAGACACTTTCATTTGCCCTATTGGTTTCCACCTCTGACTGAATTCAATCGCAGGCGGAATAGGCATTATAGGAATATCTAACAATCTATCATCTACTTCATTTAGTTCAATCTTATTTAAATCTTGCAATGTACCTACTACAGAGTCATAATTCGCAATAACGTCATAATGTGATGCCGATCCTGTCATAAGACGCTTTCCTTCCTCGATAGCACTTTCAAATTGTTTCAGTTGACCTCGAGAATCATTTTCAGCGCAATCGAGCTCTCCTTTTCTATTCTGTTGTATGGCGGTGACATGCTTCTCTGTTGCAGCAAACAATTCTTCCACCTGATACAAATACCCCATCTTCAGTTTTTCATACTTTGCTTTGGCGTCATCAGCAGCTTTGTTAAGTTCAGAGGCTACTGTTTGGATTTTTTCGATACCATCTCGGCACTTCTTCTTCTTATCATCACATTTCTTTATCTCTTCGTCAAGGACACTCAACCTTTCTGCGGCTGCGTTCTTCAGCGTTACGTAATCATGATCTCGGCAGTGTTGTACCATCAGGATACAGTCTCTACACACGAGCTTCTTACAGGTTTTGCAGTAGAATTTATTCAGCTCACCTTCATGATCCGCGCAGTAGTGGTCTTTGGTATCAGTCAGGCTAGCTTTTCCTGACATCAAATCTTCTACTCTGACTATTCTATGATGTTTCATGGCTTCCCAGGCTTTATGTACATCATAACAGGATTGGCAGAGGTAGTGTTTACAATCCTGACAATAGACGGTAACTCTTTGGTCAGATTTCTTGCATTTGCTGCATATCTTCTTGGAATAGTCTTCTTTTGCCTTTTGAAAATATAAGAAAAAACAAAATTCGTTACTTATTGATAAAAAGGTTATGGTGAACCTCAGCAAAGTCTTTAAATTTTTAAATGGTTGTTAAAAGCCATGCAGTAAGTCCGATGTTTTTGCGGGCCTTTTTTGCGACAAATGTCGCGATTTTCGGTTGTCGGTTGTCGCGATTCATTCGGCAACCTTCAATGATCGGCATTGTTCGGGGCTTTGTTCGCATTATTAACGTATTTTAATTCTGCAGCCGGGGTGCCCGAGCGGGAGACGCGCGCTACCAACATTTTTAACCGATAGGGAAGACGCCGATACGCCCGCAAGACGTTGGACTAGGCATATATCTCAGTCTTCAGGCTAAGATATAATATAGTCTGGCGTTTTTTGCGGGCGTTTTCCCATTACCATTGGGGCTTTGTTTGCTTTATGACGCCTGTTGAGGACAAAAGGGAACGGAAAACGCCCGCAATAACGTCGGACTATATCTCCACTTAAAGGAGAGGTTATAGGCTCCTACTCCGACGTTTTTGCGGTTGCGTCAGACGTTGCGTTTTCGGACTGTCCACTCACTGTGGTGTTTTTTTCGGTTGTCCACTGCACCCTTTCCGCTCAAATGATCAGATTTGTTCGGGTTGTTGCTTGCATTTGACATGTTTGACGTCTTCTACAGCGGAAGACGCAGTTTGTCTATCGCAGCGGCAACACGCCCGCAAGATATCTGACTATATAGATGCCTAGACCTGCATGTGTATAGCGTAGTCCGATGTTTTTGCGGGCGTTTTGACGCAGCATTTTTTCCACTGCAAATATATGGTACTTCGTAATATAACAGCTATGAGAAAAGTGCATATGTTCGTCATTTTTCGGCACAAATAATTTTGATCCAAAAAAATAAAGACGGCAAGGGCGTAAACACCAATCTCCTAATGTGCATAATAGCCACCATTCTTCTAGCTAGCTCGTCCAAATCGCTGCAGTGATTGTTCTGGATATTTAGCCTATACCGTATAATATTTATTATGTATATTATGCTCTGATATAATGGACGTCTCGGACATTGTGGTTAAAGGCGCAGCGGAAGTTTGGGCGTAAGAAAATCCAGAACAAGACTTGAGTTGACTGTTGAGAAACGAAAATGGCAGCAGAGAACGGATAATCGCGACGGAGAACCGAAAATGGCCGTCAAATCGAACTCGAAGACTCTGATGATGGTTCCCTTCTATCAAATGACTATCATTGAAGACTGAGTTCCGCAGTCTATTTAAAAAATACTGACTTCGTTTTACATCAAGAAGGACACAATAACTGCGACTTAAACGTGATATGGACATGCTTATTAACCGCAAAGAAATCTTTTGCATTTTATAATTTTATTCTTATCGAGAGTGACATGGTCTTTCAATTCGTGCCGAGTGTCCATGGCAGACTTGACTATGCTTCAGTGGGCATGAAAGGATTCAATAGATAACCTCTGCCCCACTAATCCCAAGCTATTGTCTGAAATTGCTCCTTGGAAGATGTATCATAAAAACGCAGTCCTCAAATGATAGTCATATAACGACCAAAAGATAAACAGTGTTGGAGGACTCGGGACTCGGACTCGGACTCGAGTCCGGACTCGAGTCCTTTTTTCAAGGACTCGGACTCGGACTTGGACTCGGACACCAAGGACTCGGACTCGGACTCGGATGATGAGGACTCGACTACAACACTGAAGATAAATGACTGCAGTCTAGGTGAAGCTGAGTCCTATCAAAATCAAACAGAAAACAATTTCATGCCTTATTTTAACACCGGGATTTTTTTTCAAATGTATATCCAAGAACTATGTTTTTATTCAACATTACTGATTTTTTTTTTTTTTTTTTTTTTATTTGACCGAGAATTTTCAAAGCAAAAAGGCGTATTTCTGAATTGTGCAACATATATCGACCGACTTTTAGCACGACTATGCGTAACAATTCGCAAGGGAAACGTGTAATCCGATTATCACTATGTCAGCTGGATCACGCATTTGAGTTCTGCACCACGATCGATATGATCGCAACACAAAGTCTATGGCATGCAGCGCACTACAGGGTTTATTGTTCTTTTGTGTCACAGCTATGTCTGCCATTGAGGTGTAGCATGGGTTACACCACATTTCGCCATAATACATTCTAGAAACGCTTGGTGTTAGAATAAGAAAAATTTTAATGCTAATTTATTGCACATTCTAGGGAAGCATAGTTACCTTTTAAAATAACCGAGTGAGGGTTTTCAAGAAAATATTTTTCCTGTCAAAACTGAAGCATCTTCTGTATAAAAGAAAATATGAATATTAACTGCACATCATATATAACGATTCGTGATACCCAATTGTGGCACATTTATGTCGTTTAAGAAGCAGAGAATTTTATTTCAATTTTATATACGCCAAAATAATTTTTTTAATTGAGCAAAAATAAGGATAGAAAAAACGTTGAAAATCCTATGTGAATATTACATTAGACCCAGCAAAAGATTACTGTTTCGTTTTTATGGTAATCTAATCTTTTATTTCCTGAAAAAACATTTGGGGTCTAAAATGGATTTTTTATGTAATTGATAAAAACATCGAACGTGTATACAAGAAAATGGTAGGTTTTCCTCTATAGTATTTTACTGACCATGGAAATGTACTGAGACACAAGCACGTGTCAAAATCGATATAATGTATTTGTGACATAGTATGATCCCTAATTGAGGCAAATAACTATACATGTTACTTATATCTTGTTAACTCTTTATAACGTGTTCATGTTTAAAGTAGAGTTTTGTTTCAATTATAAATATATAATATATTAGGATTCAAAGAGAAAGTTAAAAAGCTCACCCTTGTACAGAGTTAAAATTCGGGGGTGAGAAAGTGAAACTTCTCACACATAAAAGTGAGGAGATACATTCCTAAAATGACCATGTCCGCCACGACAGATGGTATGTTCAAAAGTAATAGTCATTTCGATCCTGAATTCTGGCTAATCTGACTAAATAATCATAAATGTGGTTTTGGCCAAGGAAATCTTCCTCTTCTTGGCCAAGCCTCCTCCTTTCCAGGATTTAGACCATCTCAAGGGACACCACCCACTTTATTGGTGATCTGAATCATACCAGCCATATGATTGGTTGAAAGTTGATATCTAAACCTACTTGGAAGTTTGTGATTGGTCAGGAAAGTTTAGTACCAATCACTGTTAAGAAGCTTCCGATTGGATAATATTAATTATCTGATTATTCCTTCATTTGTATGTATATGGAGAGATATTCCTCTTCTCTTCAGTCTAATCTACAACTTGACTCAGAGAACACCTCACTGAGGGGTTCGAAGAAGATTTTAAAACGCCATCGAAATGTGTAAAGCTTTATCTTCAGAAATAAAACAGTTATGCTTTGAGATATAAACATCAATAAGTGTACTTGTGTGTTAATGGCCACGCTATTCATTCGTCACAGTATTGTCCATACAGACGCCCAGTTATCATGTTTATTATTGGATTTTTTTTGTATAAAACACGCAGTTAACAATAATTGAGCGCTAATAATACACATAAATGTTTAGGCAAATAAAATTCCAAAATATGGTACGTTTTCTGCCTTTGCTTGTCACGTGGTAGGCCTATGTTGAAGTTGCGATTATATCTTCAAATAAGTTTCAAATGAATTCCAAGTGACAAGTGGTCGAGTGGTCTAAGGCGCTGGGTTCATAGTGTATCTAAAGCAGTCCGCCGCCGTGAGTTCGAACCCCGCCTCCGCCAAACTTTAATGAAGTAAAATTAAAATTTTACTTTTAAAAAATTTCATATTGGGGAAATGTGACTGGCAGAATTTATGTATGGCGTGGAGTGGTGTGAGCATGGGTGTAGGAATGCATGAAATTGGATGTAGGGGTGAAATTTTAAAGTTGACCCAATTATTCGCCAGCGAAGTGTTACGTGTAATCTGATTATCACCATGTCTATTAGACACGAAATGAGCGTATTTATTTGCCTTCAAAAAGGTGCGTGATCCAGTTACCAAGGAGTTATGTAACCACTCCACTTTTAATCCAACTGATCTCTAATTGTTCCTTTGGTAAAAATAAATAAATAAATAAAAGCCCACAAAAAACCTTCAAGAATTGTCAAATGTAGGCCTATATTCGTAGTTAAAAAAAGACCTGTAAAACAAACATGGCAGAGAAAAAAATCTAAATAGTGAAATACTGAACAGATTTGAACTTCATCGAGTCTCGAAGTCCAGTGTTTTCCAAACTGAGCTAATGGGGTTCAGACATACATTTGCAGGTTGAATTGTTCGTATATAGGTATGTGTTGAATAAAGAACCCATGACCCCAGTATGAATAAAACAAAACAAAACAAAACAAAAATAAAGCAAATAAAAAACAAAAAAGAATAAAAAAAAGAAATAATAAAGAAACAAAAAAGAAACAAAATGAAAAACAAAGCAAAAAATAAAGAAAGAATAAGTAGTTGAAAAAAATGAGTGTTAGATTAAGGGCTGGGGTATGAACGTTTGGACAGTATTTATTGTGGGACATTAGAGCACATCAGACATATCGAATTGCATTCTGAATACGAAGAACGTCCTTCTGATATCAAATAATTTTGATTTTTTGAAATTCACAATGTAATACACATTTTATGGCAAATGATTAAAATTTGATATTTTTGATATTAAACAGTACTCTAAGTAAACTTTATAAATCTGATGATTTTTTACTTAAAGTGTATGTAGGTGGGATAAAAAGCCGACGATCAATTGAAAATTTTGACCTTTCGTATTGAAGATATGATTTTTTTTTCAAAAACACCAAAAAAATTAGGTCTTTTTTGGGAAAAAAATCCATAACTTCAATATGAAAGTTCAAAATTTTCAATTGACCGTCGGCTTTTTTTCCCAGCTACATACACTTTAAAAATATATCATTAGATTTATAAAATTTACTTCGAGGACTGTTATATATCAAAAATGTGAAAAATATCGAATTTTAATAATTTGTCATAAAATTTGTATTATATCGTGAATTTCAAAAATAAAAATTATTTGATATTAGAAAGACATTCTTCGTATTCAGAATGCAATTCGATATGTCTGATGTGCTCTCATGTCCCACAAAAAATACTGTCGAAACGCTCAAAACGTTCATTTCAGATCCCTTAAATTTATCAAGAAAAGCTCAAACCCCAAAATAAAAAACGGAAAAGTTTCGATGATTTGCTCAAAACCCTTTACGCTTTTGTCACTTTTGTGGATGGCGCTGTTCATTTTTTTTTTCATTTTTGCACGTTTTCAAAAGCCCTCGATAGAAGGCACATGTGCTAATTATCGAGTGAATACGGTATATCGTAAACATTAGTAAACATATAACCAAAGGTATTTTCAATAATGAAAAAGGATATTGCACGATCACATCCCAAAACTGATATTAGACATGAGTCATGAAAGCCTGACAGACCCACTTTTGAAATTTCAACCAGAAGTACTTAGCTCATTCTTTCTTTTTCAGACTGCGTGTGTGCTCTAAGATATATGTTTAATAAAACTTTACATTGAATGTGTAACGAAATTGAACATTTCATACAAATGTAAAATGAATTATTATTGTATCGAGCCTACCTTCTCCATTTGCACTCCTGGAAATCCCCTAACACCTTCTGATGGGATTGGTGTTGTTTTCTTACACCGAGGGCAGATAATCTCTGCTGTCGTTTCCGTGTTATGACTAATCCAATCTTCTAAACACTCTTCACAGAAACAGTGATGACAACGTAATCTACGAGGGTTTCGAAAACGTTCCAGACAAATACCACAATTTGAAGAAATTTTGTATTTTTTGCTGATCAATGAGCATGCCATTTCATATTATGGCAAGGGGTGTGTCAAATCATCCGTGCCTGGTCGAATGTATAATTTACAGGAGAGCGTAATGATAGTACAGTGAGTTGGTATGCAAGTCCGGGTACATAGTCTGAAAAATAATAGAATTTGCTCTTATGATGCATTTGTTTACTTATTTATAAGCTATTATATGATATTGATAACCTTATCTGATAGGGCTTTAGACTAATATTTCAGTTCAGTTCAGTCGAGTTTTATTCTTAGATATAACATGACATGACATGGATCATAGAATATAACGAACCCGGGGGGGGCACTCAACTTGACCGATGACCCCCTTTTTTTAAAAGCCATACCCGATGACCCCCCTTTTTTTTAGCTGCGGCTACCCAATGACCCCCTTTTTTCTAGAATAGCATCATCAAAATGGAACAACAAAATGCCAAAACTGTCAAATTTTGCTCCATTTTTTCAAAATTATGCCGAAATTTTCAAAGTTTTGCTCCATTTTTTCAAAATTTTCTACCCGATGACCCTTTTTTTAAAATCTTATACTCGATGACCCCCTTTTTTTCAAAATATTGTACCCAATGACTCCCTTTTTTATTTTGTTTGTACCCAATGACCCCCTTTTTTAAAATAACGCTTTGTACCCGATAGGCCCCTACTTCGCGACTCCGGTAGGCACATACCCGTCACTTCCAAAGTTCAAGTGTGGTGCATGAGCATGTATAGTCAGTTACAACAATTACAAGGCGATCCCCCAACAGGAGCAAGGGGTTGGACTCAAATCATTACACTGTGCGACAAGAGCTATTTATCGTGCCTCCTGGCACGTTTGTGCAGTGAGATTAAAAATCCGTGCAGTAAGAATTAAAAATATTTCTATGAAATTCAACAATCTCAAAAGGGTCGGTTGAATTCGCCGTAAAAGTGATGCTGTAACAGGATTAACAGCTATCATAGAAATAGGTTAAAACAGATTAGAAGATTTTTTAACTTCAACGCTTTCCGGGAGCACAGTACCAACTGCGTCCTCAGCCGGATGTTATGGTTCTGATGGTTTATATCTTAACAACCTTGGATTATGTCACACTAGATGACGTTAAAATGTGTTTTCCTCGTCCCCCGGCGGTCTTGGGTATGAGGTTGTAACAACCTGGTGCTAAGTCCAGTCCAGTGTCTCTGTTCAAGTTCGGTCCTTTCTTCATGATGTGAATGGCTAGAACTCTTCTGGAAAATTCTTTGGGCTCTTTTTCCAGACGTTTCCCGGTCTATTTGATTGGAGTACTTACTCCTGGAGATATGCTCATGTACAGCAGATTTGGAACAGGCAGCCATTGATTTGTATTCAGATAGCCGTTTTTTCCAACTTCCTACCTGTTTCACAAATGTACATAGCATCACAAAAAGCAGGAAATTTCATAGACGGTTCCTGACCGCATGTTTAGTTTTGTCTATTTTATCTTTCGGTGACACTAGTGTATGCCGGAGTTTGCAGTGGGGTTTAAAAGATACGGGGACTCAGTCCCCGACTCAGTCCTGCTGCGAGGTAGGCTATGCCATAGTCGAATATTATAAAAAATATGTTATTATTAGTCATGATGAACCCATTTCGTTGAACTCAAAATTATACTGATGTTTATTAAAATTAAAGTATTCAATAGTAAAATGGTCATAAAGAGTTAAAAATATCAGACGATTAGTGACAATAAAAGTAATTGAATGCAACATTATCTTGCATAATTATAACGGCTCACTTTAATACTGAACAATTCTGATTTTGGAATCTACCAGTTTATTGATAGCGAACCCCGAAATTTCGATTATGAACTTTGAATTGTAAGCAGAACTTTACCCCCTGGACTTTGCTCTCTAAAAACACACTGTCAAGCATACTTGTTTATCAGTCCATTAACCACAAGTACTAAGCATGGACGCGCTAGATGTTTGATGAGAGATTAACTTTCGCGTGAACACAAAAGCGCCGCAAATACCACAGACAGTTGTTTACGGTGTAGTTAATGGTAATGGCGCGGGCCCAGACGATTTAAACCATAGCGAGGTATGGGCGACCAATCACAAGGCAGATCCATTTAAAGATGCATTACATCATGGACAATTTTAGTTAGGCCAGAAATTGGCCTAACTCTCCATAGAGTCCCGTGTTAAAAATCTTAACCGCAAGGCAATGTCAGTAGTCCACTTGGGAAGCTAACAAACAGAGGGAGTAGGGTGACTGATCAGATGTGAAAATCTATCAATTGTGCACATATTAATTAAATCAGAGTTTTAAGCTGAAATACAATATCCAGAGTATGCACAATGGGCAAGTGGACTTCGGGGTAGTCTAGCTGCGAGGTTGCTCAGAAGTTCCTTGTAAGTTTCGCTATCCGGTTCGTCCTGTGGAGCTGGATTTTCTTTGATCTTGACCTTTACACTGTCACACGATCACAGTATTTAGGAAAGTTGCCCATCTTCTACTTCCTCTCTGGTGAACTTAATTCTTGCGAATTTATGTGTTCAGTGAATTCATCCACATGCGAAGTTTTTATGACGCAGAATGTGTCATCTACATTACGAAACCACATGCGCGCTGGATGAGAGGCGGATGATAAAATACTCCATAATATACGCGTTAGCCACCAGAGGACTACAAAGGCTGCCCATTGCGCATCCTTCCTTCTGTTGGTAGTATTTCTCTCAAAACACAAAATATGTGGTGCTCAAACATCGACAGATTTATGACGTCATCCACTTCAAGATTTTCTGCTGTCCCTGTTTTCCAGGTTTTGTCACTTCCAAGAAACTGCGAACAACGACAAAAGCTTCTGTCACCGGGATAGAAGTGAATAATGCCGACACGTCAAAGGACACTATGGATTCGCCAGGCCTTACTTTTAAAACTTTGATCTTGTCAACAAAGGCCTGAGTATATGATGTGACAAAGGTGATACTACAAATCGCGTAAGGTTATAAATCACATCACCTATGCTTGAAACAATGGGTCTTATGGGTGCACCGGCTTGTATCTTTATAAGACCATAAAATCTGGGAACATCAGCTACGGTAGGATATAGGTCCCAATGACTTGATGTTGTTATCGCACCCGATTCTTTGAGTTCTTTTAACAACTTGATAAGTCTGAACATTTTGACATTTCTGAGTGGGGTCTTTTTTCAGGTTCTCATAGACAGGTTCAAACAATTTTTGAATAAATCGTCATGCACTACAAGCAGGTTGCACTCATCACCTGTGTATGTCTACAATCATAGATTAGATAATCTTAGGTTCAATGCAGAGGTACCGCGTGAACGTACTAGTGCAATGCGATATATTCAAAAACTAGCAATTAACTAGCAATAGGGGAAAACAATATTTGAATATACCACGCTGCACCGGTATTGTATTCAATCTATGGTTGCAGCGGGGGTTGCAGACATACACAGGTGATGAATGCACCCTGCTTGTACTAAGTGCAGCGCCGTGTATTCAAAAATTGTTTTCACCTATTGCTATGGTAGTTAATCCGATTATTACATCACTTCGCCAGCGTATACGCCTTCCGTAAGCTTCCGTATAGTCCCTTTCAGGTTTAATTCACCTCATTTTTGCGAAATCTCTTCGCGTCTCTCGCGCATCAGAAGATAACTTCTATGCAAAGGTGTATCTGATTGCCATGTTGTGTATGTTCATAATGTACGTGTAAATAAATCACTGTTTCGGAGAACAATTCTACAATCTATTTTTCTATAATCAACAAGTTATGCCTTTGTGTATTTGGCCTCACATAATGACTAAAATATCACTCATTTTGGAGATTAATAATTTTACCTGCTTTCAACGACACACAAAAACTTGTAGCAATTAATGTTCCATTTTCCTCGTTATACTGCCTGCCAATGTCATACACACTATCATGACTATTACTTCCGCTTCAAAGACACCCATGAAACCCAGTACAAAAGCATTTCGCCGTGCACATTTCATGTTCAGGGCAAAGTTCATCAAAGTGAAACTGGTGATCTGTAACTCCGGTCTATACCATTTCTTTACAGGGTTTGTTTTTTATTAATATGGAATTACGAAATAGACACTGCAAGGAGAAATAAACACTGATAATAGGAAACACATAATCTGATACATTGAGCAAGACGTTTTTTAGTGATTTTGTGTTCTGCAAATCGATTTATTCTGTTTTATTGCTAAAAAGATTTGAATTTTTAACTATTATAGCCTCATTATTTTTTCAAAATAAATTATTACAATCGATGATCCAGAAAAACTAAAGCCAAACACACATTTCACCCTACCCCTTCACTGTGCTAGCCTTTTAAATTCACCCAAGTATACGAAACAAGGCACACTTTGTATTAAGTCATTAAGGGAGTGTTCAGAAATACTTTGGTTTGGGCCCCGTAAAAAGCCTGGTATATCTTCGCGGCGTCGCTGTAGCACGGCAACAGCGGTACCTTCACCCAATGGCAAGGTATACCTTCACGGCGTCGCTGTAGCACGGCAACGGCGATACCTTCACCCAATGGCAAGGTATAGCTTTGTGGCGTAGCTAGCACGGCAGCAGCGATACCTTCCTCTCCTAGATTACATTCATTTGTTAACATTATCAATTCATTAACAAATACGTCTATATAAGCTATTCCCACCGTCGGTGTAGCCCCGCAAATTGCAAAAAGGTATACGGTGCCTTCGCGTCGTCGGTGTAGCCACGTAACAAGGTATAGCTTCGCGGCGTCGCTGTAGCACGGCAGCAGCGATACCTAGCTCCCCTACATTGATTTAGTAATATTATTTCCAAATGTACAATTACATAATCTCAGTGCCGTCCGTGTAATGATAACGAAACTCAGCGTATACCTTCGCACCGTCGGTATATAGCCCCTTCTAATACGTTTTGTACGCATAGAAGGTTCAATTTCGCTCATAAATCATGTCGAAAACAAGGGTCAAAATACCATTTTATTTAATTGTAAACCTTCAAATTTCAGATTTAGGTTAAGATATGTTTCCTAGAAATTCACAAAAGATTGCAGGACGGCGCGTGTACAGGCTGAGTCAAAAAGAAGTAAACTCATGTTTGAGGGGCTGTAACTCGAGATCTGCAAGGAATCTGAGCAAATTCTACACGTTTAAATAAAAAAAAAAGAGTTGTTGCAATTGCTCACAGCAAACCAAAGTCATACTCATTTGAATACAACCACCCATTTTTGTAGCTGCACAGGGCTGATTGATTTTCATGCATTTCAATTTCGACGAATCAGCAAAGTGCTAACAGGATTTATTGTTAAAAAGACAACTTTTGCTTTTAATTAATATTCAGGTACTATAGTTTGTAATGATACCAATTCAAGTCTTTACGAACGATCCGGCAGAAGCCTGATTAGGGAATGTTGGGTAAAGGATTGAGCTGATCTTTAGTCTTGCTGTAACGCATGTCTAACTCTAGCAAACTTGTGATCTGCCGTTCGTGGTCTGCCTGAAGCTTCCTTCTGTCTGTTCCTTAGTATTCCATGCACATTGAGCTTGTTCACTGATTCATATATACTGCTCCCTTGCATGAAACCCGGTTAGCTGTAGGAAATTGGAGACGAACAAGACGCTGGACTTCAGTGGGACTCTTAGTTTCATGATACTTCGTCGACAGAAACGTGCGGTAAATTGTGGTGCCATGTTGTCATTCATTTGGTCCGTTTTATTATAATGTAGTGCAATGAGGTAAAATTCATATTGAAAAGAGCCCTTTAACATTTAGGAATTATTGATCGAAACCACACCTGCCACAGAACTTTATTTGCATGTGAATATCGTGCCTTACCAATCAATATAATAGGTAGGCCCCTACTTGGGAAGTGAAACCGTGTGCAGCTACAAAAATGAGTATATCTTGAATTTGCTGTGAGCAATTGCAACAATTCTTTCTTTATTTAAACGTGTAGAATTTGCTCTTTCCAGTGGTATTTTCATTTTTAGCAGATTCCTTACAAATCTCGAGTTACAGCCCCTCAAACATGAGTTTACTTCTTTTTGATTCAGCCTGTATGTGAGCCAAAGAGAAGCACTTTTTACTTTCGCTTAAATTCGATCTCAATGGGCAACACAACGAGCACCTATGCATGCTGATACGAGGGTCATTCAAAACGTTCCACCTCCCCTCCACTATCACTTCTCTGTATCTTACGTTTCAGCACAGATGCTCAACGTGGTTTCAGAATATTGAAATTATTCATGGTTATATTAGTAGGGTCCAGAATGGAAGTCCCGTTCTCGGATTGAGTACAAGAAGTTTTGAAGGTGTTTTTTTTATATATAGATTTGAGGACGCTGAATAAAATGAGAGGGATCTGACCCATCGAAATGTGTGGGGAACTCTCGCTAGAGGGCGTTTTTCAAAATGGCCGCCAAAATCACCATAACTTGGT